>NW_028154100.1:0-53523 GCF_964211835.1 Anser anser | reverse complement strand
GACTCTGCGTCTTCACTCTTTCCTAACAACCCTAAACATAACCCTAACCGCAACAAGAAGCTGAACCCGAGTTAGACCCGAAAAACACGTACGGTGCCACTTTCTGCCATCAAAAAGTGCTCTCAGCGGAAGCCTTTGGGTACACCTGAACTCCCTGGGGGAGCCTTTACGCAACCCCACACTCAACAGGACTCTGCGTCTTCGCTCTTTCCTAACAACCCTAAACATAACCCTAACCGCAACAAGAAGCTGAACCCGAGTTAGACCCGAAAAAACACGTACGGTGCCACTTTCTGCCATCAAAAGTGCTCTCAGCGGAAGCCTTTGGGTACACCTGAACTCCCTGGGGGAGCCTTTACGCAACCCCACACTCAACAGGACTCTGCGTCTTCACTCTTTCCTAACAACCCTAAACATAACCCTAACCGCAACAAGAAGCTGAACCCGAGTTAGACCCGAAAAAACACGTACGGTGCCACTTTCTGCCATCAAAAAGTGCTCTCAGCGGAAGCCTTTGGGTACACCTGAACTCCCTGGGGGAGCCTTTACGCAACCCCACACTCAACAGGACTCTGCGTCTTCACTCTTTCCTAACAACCCTAAACATAACCCTAACCGCAACAAGAAGCTGAACCCGAGTTAGACCCGAAAAAACACGTACGGTGCCACTTTCTGCCATCAAAAAGTGCTCTCAGCGGAAGCCTTTGGGTACACCTGAACTCCCTGGGGGAGCCTTTACGCAACCCCACACTCAACAGGACTCTGCGTCTTCACTCTTTCCTAACAACCCTAAACATAACCCTAACCGCAACAAGAAGCTGAACCCGAGTTAGACCCGAAAAAACACGTACGATGCCACTTTCTGCCATCAAAAAGTGCTCTCAGCGGAAGCCTTTGGGTACACCTGAACTCCCTGGGGGAGCCTTTACGCAACCCCACACTCAACAGGACTCTGCGTCTTCACTCTTTCCTAACAACCCTAAACATAACCCTAACCGCAACAAGAAGCTGAACCCGAGTTAGACCCGAAAAAACACGTACGGTGCCACTTTCTGCCATCAAAAAGTGCTCTCAGCGGAAGCCTTTGGGTACACCTGAACTCCCTGGGGGAGCCTTTACGCAACACCACACTCAACAGGACTCTGCGTCTTCACTCTTTCCTAACAACCCTAAACATAACCCTAACCGCAACAAGAAGCTGAACCCGAGTTAGACCCGAAAAAACACGTACGGTGCCACTTTCTGCCATCAAAAAGTGCTCTCAGCGGAAGCCTTTGGGTACACCTGAACTCCCTGGGGGAGCCTTTACGCAACCCCGCACTCAACAGGACTCTGCGTCTTCACTCTTTCCTAACAACCCTAAACATAACCCTAACCGCAACAAGAAGCTGAACCCGAGTTAGACCCGAAAAAACACGTACGGTGCCACTTTCTGCCATCAAAAGTGCTCTCAGCGGAAGCCTTTGGGTACACCTGAACTCCCTGGGGGAGCCTTTACGCAACCCCACACTCAACAGGACTCTGCGTCTTCACTCTTTCCTAACAACCCTAAACATAACCCTAACCGCAACAAGAAGCTGAACCCGAGTTAGACCCGAAAAAACACGTACGGTGCCACTTTCTGCCATCCAAAAGTGCTCTCAGCGGAAGCCTTTGGGTACACCTGAACTCCCTGGGGGAGCCTTTACGCAACCCCACACTCAACAGGACTCTGCGTCTTCACTCTTTCCTAACAACCCTAAACATAACCCTAACCGCAACAAGAAGCTGAACCCGAGTTAGACCCGAAAAAACACGTACGGTGCCACTTTCTGCCATCAAAAAGTGCTCTCAGCGGAAGCCTTTGGGTACACCTGAACTCCCTGGGGGAGCCTTTACGCAACCCCACACTCAACAGGACTCTGCGTCTTCACTCTTTCCTAACAACCCTAAACATAACCCTAACCGCAACAAGAAGCTGAACCCGAGTTAGACCCGAAAAAACACGTACGATGCCACTTTCTGCCATCAAAAAGTGCTCTCAGCGGAAGCCTTTGGGTACACCTGAACTCCCTGGGGGAGCCTTTACGCAACCCCACACTCAACAGGACTCTGCGTCTTCACTCTTTCCTAACAACCCTAAATATAACCCTAACCGCAACAAGAAGCTGAACCCGAGTTAGACCCGAAAAAACACGTACGGTGCCACTTTCTGCCACCAAAAGTGCTCTCAGCGGAAGCCTTTGGGAACACCTGAACTCCCTGGGGGAGCCTTTACACAACCCCACACTCAACAGGACTCTGCGTCTTCACTCTTTCCTAACAACCCTAAACATAAGCCTAACCGGAACAAGAAGCTCAACCCGAGTTAGACCCGAAAAAACACGTACGGTGCCACTTTCTGCCATCAAAAAGTGCTCTCAGCGGAAGCCTTTGGGTACACCTGAACTCCCTGGGGGAGCCTTTACGCAACCCCACACTCAACAGGACTCTGCGTCTTCACTCTTTCCTAACAACCCTAAACATAACCCTAACCGCAACAAGAAGCTGAACCTGAGTTAGACCCGAAAAAACACGAACGGTGCCACTTTCTGCCATCAAAAAGTGCTCTCAGCGGAAGCCTTTGGGTACACCTGAACTCCCTGGGGGAGCCTTTACGCAACCCCACACTCAACAGGACTCTGCGTCTT
Source organism: Anser anser (assembly GCF_964211835.1). Taxonomy (NCBI): domain Eukaryota; kingdom Metazoa; phylum Chordata; class Aves; order Anseriformes; family Anatidae; genus Anser; species Anser anser. The sequence continues at coordinate 50,854 of NW_028154100.1, read as the reverse complement.
CACTCTTTCCTAACAACCCTAAACATAACCCTAACCGCAACAAGAAGCTGAACCCGAGTTAGACCCGAAAAAACACGTACGGTGCCACTTTCTGCCATCAAAAAGTGCTCTCAGCGGAAGCCTTTGGGTACACCTGAACTCCCTGGGGGAGCCTTTACGCAACCCCACACTCAACAGGACTCTGCGTCTTCACTCTTTCCTAACAACCCTAAACATAACCCTAACCGCAACAAGAAGCTGAACCCGAGTTAGACCCGAAAAAACACGTACGGTGCCACTTTCTGCCATCAAAAAGTGCTCTCAGCGGAAGCCTTTGGGTACACCTGAACTCCCTGGGGGAGCCTTTACGCAACCCCACACTCAACAGGACTCTGCGTCTTCACTCTTTCCTAACAACCCTAAACATAACCCTAACCGCAACAAGAAGCTGAACCCGAGTTAGACCCGAAAAAACACGTACGGTGCCACTTTCTGCCATCAAAAAGTGCTCTCAGCGGAAGCCTTTGGGTACACCTGAACTCCCTGGGGGAGCCTTTACGCAACCCCACACTCAACAGGACTCTGCGTCTTCACTCTTTCCTAACAACCCTAAACATAACCCTAACCGCAACAAGAAGCTGAACCCGAGTTAGACCCGAAAAAACACGTACGGTGCCACTTTCTGCCATCAAAAAGTGCTCTCAGCGGAAGCCTTTGGGAACACCTGAACTCCCTGGGGGAGCCTTTACGCAACCCCACACTCAACAGGACTCTGCGTCTTCACTCTTTCCTAACAACCCTAAACATAACCCTAACCGCAACAAGAAGCTGAACCCGAGTTAGACCCGAAAAAACACGTACGGTGCCACTTTCTGCCATCAAAAAGTGCTCTCAGCGGAAGCCTTTGGGTACACCTGAACTCCCTGGGGGAGCCTTTACGCAACCCCACACTCAACAGGACTCTGCGTCTTCACTCTTTCCTAACAACCCTAAACATAACCCTAACCGCAACAAGAAGCTCAACCCGAGTTAGACCCGAAAAAACACGTACGGTGCCACTTTCTGCCATCAAAAAGTGCTCTCAGCGGAAGCCTTTGGGTACACCTGAACTCCCTGGGGGAGCCTTTACGCAACCCCACACTCAACAGGACTCTGAGTCTTCACTCTTTCCTAACAACCCTAAACATAACCCTAACCGCAACAAGAAGCTGAACCCGAGTTAGACCCGAAAAAACACGTACGGTGCCACTTTCTGCCATCAAAAAGTGCTCTCAGCGGAAGCCTTTGGGTACACCTGAACTCCCTGGGGGAGCCTTTACGCAACCCCACACTCAACAGGACTCTGCGTCTTCACTCTTTCCTAACAACCCTAAACATAACCCTAACCGCAACAAGAAGCTGAACCCGAGTTAGACCCGAAAAAACACGTACGGTGCCACTTTCTGCCATCAAAAAGTGCTCTCAGCGGAAGCCTTTGGGTACACGTGAACTCCCTGGGGGAGCCTTTACGCAACCCCACACTCAACAGGACTCTGCGTCTTCACTCTTTCCTAACAACCCTAAACATAACCCTAACCGCAACAAGAAGCTGAACCCGAGTTAGACCCGAAAAAACACGTACGGTGCCACTTTCTGCCATCAAAAAGTGCTCTCAGCGGAAGCCTTTGGGTACACCTGAACTCCCTGGGGGAGCCTTTACGCAACCCCACACTCAACAGGACTCTGCGTCCTTCACTCTTTCCTAACAACCCTAAACATAACCCTAACCGCAACAAGAAGCTGAACCCGAGTTAGACCCGAAAAAACACGTACGGTGCCACTTTCTGCCATCAAAAAGTGCTCTCAGCGGAAGCCTTTGGGTACACCTGAACTCCCTGGGGGAGCCTTTACGCAACCCCACACTCAACAGGACTCTGCGTCTTCACTCTTTCCTAACAACCCTAAACATAACCCTAACCGCAACAAGAAGCTGAACCCGAGTTAGACCCGAAAAAACACGTACGGTGCCACTTTCTGCCATCAAAAAGTGCTCTCAGCGGAAGCCTTTGGGTACACCTGAACTCCCTGGGGGAGCCTTTACGCAACCCCACACTCAACAGGACTCTGCGTCTTCACTCTTTCCTAACAACCCTAAACATAACCCTAACCGCAACAAGAAGCTGAACCCGAGTTAGACCCGAAAAAACACGTACGGTGCCACTTTCTGCCATCAAAAAGTGCTCTCAGCGGAAGCCTTTGGGTACACCTGAACTCCCTGGGGGAGCCTTTACGCAACCCCACACTCAACAGGACTCTGCGTCTTCGCTCTTTCCTAACAACCCTAAACATAACCCTAACCGCAACAAGAAGCTGAACCCGAGTTAGACCCGAAAAAACACGTACGGTGCCACTTTCTGCCATCAAAAAGTGCTCTCAGCGGAAGCCTTTGGGTACACGTGAACTCCCTGGGGGAGCCTTTACGCAACCCCACACTCAACAGGACTCTGCGTCTTCACTCTTTCCTAACAACCCTAAACATAACCCTAACCGCAACAAGAAGCTGAACCCGAGTTAGACCCGAAAAAACACGTACGGTGCCACTTTCTGCCATCAAAAAGTGCTCTCAGCGGAAGCCTTTGGGTACACCTGAACTCCCTGGGGGAGCCTTTACGCAACCCCACACTCAACAGGACTCTGCGTCTTCACTCTTTCCTAACAACCCTAAACATAACCCTAACCGCAACAAGAAGCTGAACCCGAGTTAGACCCGAAAAAACACGTACGGTGCCACTTTCTGCCATCAAAAAGTGATCTCAGCGGAAGCCTTTGGGTACACGTGAACTCCCTGGGGGAGCCTTTACGCAACCCCACACTCAACAGGACTCTGCGTCTTCACTCTTTCCTAACAACCCTAAACATAACCCTAACCGCAACAAGAAGGTGAACCCGAGTTAGACCCGAAAAAACACGTACGGTGCCACTTTCTGCCATCAAAAAGTGCTCTCAGCGGAAGCCTTTGGGTACACCTGAACTCCCTGGGGGAGCCTTTACGCAACCCCACACTCAACAGGACTCTGCGTCTTCACTCTTTCCTAACAACCCTAAACATAACCCTAACCGCAACAAGAAGCTGAACCCGAGTTAGACCCGAAAAAACACGTACGGTGCCACTTTCTGCCATCAAAAAGTGCTCTCAGCGGAAGCCTTTGGGTACACCTGAACTCCCTGGGGGAGCCTTTACGCAACCCCACACTCAACAGGACTCTGCGTCTTCGCTCTTTCCTAACAACCCTAAACATAACCCTAACCGCAACAAGAAGCTGAACCCGAGTTAGACCCGAAAAAACACGTACGGTGCCACTTTCTGCCATCCAAAAGTGCTCTCAGCGGAAGCCTTTGGGTACACCTGAACTCCCTGGGGGAGCCTTTACGCAACCCCACACTCAACAGGACTCTGCGTCTTCACTCTTTCCTAACAACCCTAAACATAACCCTAACCGCAACAAGAAGCTGAACCCGAGTTAGACCCGAAAAAACACGTACGATGCCACTTTCTGCCATCAAAAAGTGCTCTCAGCGGAAGCCTTTGGGTACACCTGAACTCCCTGGGGGAGCCTTTACGCAACCGCACACTCAACAGGACTCTGCGTCTTCACTCTTTCCTAACAACCCTAAACATAACCCTAACCGCAACAAGAAGCTGAACCCGAGTTAGACCCGAAAAAACACGTATTTGCCACTTTCTGCCATCAAAAAGTGCTCTCAGCGGAAGCCTTTGGGTACACCTGAACTCCCTGGGGGAGCCTTTACGCAACCCCACACTCAACAGGACTCTGCGTCTTCACTCTTTCCTAACAACCCTAAACATAACCCTAACCGCAACAAGAAGCTGAACCCGAGTTAGACCCGAAAAAACACGTACGGTGCCACTTTCTGCCATCAAAAAGTGCTCTCAGCGGAAGCCTTTGGGTACACCTGAACTCCCTGGGGGAGCCTTTACGCAACCCGCACTCAACAGGACTCTGCGTCTTCACTCTTTCCTAACAACCCTAAACATAACCCTAACCGCAACAAGAAGCTGAACCCGAGTTAGACCCGAAAAAACACGTACGGTGCCACTTTCTGCCATCAAAAAGTGCTCTCAGCGGAAGCCTTTGGGTACACCTGAACTCCCTGGGGGAGCCTTTACGCAACCCCACACTCAACAGGACTCTGCGTCTTCACTCTTTCCTAACAACCCTAAACATAACCCTAACCGCAACAAGAAGCTGAACCCGAGTTAGACCCGAAAAAACACGTACGGTGCCACTTTCTGCCATCCAAAAGTGCTCTCAGCGGAAGCCTTTGGGTACACCTGAACTCCCTGGGGGAGCCTTTACGCAACCCCACACTCAACAGGACTCTGCGTCTTCGCTCTTTCCTAACAACCCTAAACATAACCCTAACCGCAACAAGAAGCTGAACCCGAGTTAGACCCGAAAAAACACGTACGGTGCCACTTTCTGCCATCAAAAAGTGCTCTCAGCGGAAGCCTTTGGGTACACCTGAACTCCCTGGGGGAGCCTTTACGCAACCCCACACTCAACAGGACTCTGCGTCTTCACTCTTTCCTAACAACCCTAAACATAACCCTAACCGCAACAAGAAGCTGAACCCGAGTTAGACCCGAAAAAACACGTACGGTGCCACTTTCTGCCATCAAAAAGTGCTCTCAGCGGAAGCCTTTGGGTACACCTGAACTCCCTGGGGGAGCCTTTACGCAACCCCACACTCAACAGGACTCTGCGTCTTCACTCTTTCCTAACAACCCTAAACATAACCCTAACCGCAACAAGAAGCTGAACCCGAGTTAGACCCGAAAAAACACGTACGGTGCCACTTTCTGCCATCAAAAAGTGCTCTCAGCGGAAGCCTTTGGGAACACCTGAACTCCCTGGGGGAGCCTTTACGCAACCCCACACTCAACAGGACTCTGCGTCTTCACTCTTTCCTAACAACCCTAAACATAACCCTAACCGCAACAAGAAGCTGAACCCGAGTTAGACCCGAAAAAACACGTACGGTGCCACTTTCTGCCATCAAAAAGTGCTCTCAGCGGAAGCCTTTGGGTACACGTGAACTCCCTGGGGGAGCCTTTACGCAACCCCACACTCAACAGGACTCTGCGTCTTCACTCTTTCCTAACAACCCTAAACATAACCCTAACCGCAACAAGAAGCTCAACCCGAGTTAGACCCGAAAAAACACGTACGGTGCCACTTTCTGCCATCAAAAAGTGCTCTCAGCGGAAGCCTTTGGGTACACGTGAACTCCCTGGGGGAGCCTTTACGCAACCCCACACTCAACAGGACTCTGCGTCTTCACTCTTTCCTAACAACCCTAAACATAACCCTAACCGCAACAAGAAGCTGAACCCGAGTTAGACCCGAAAAAACACGTACGGTGCCACTTTCTGCCATCCAAAAGTGCTCTCAGCGGAAGCCTTTGGGTACACCTGAACTCCCTGGGGGAGCCTTTACGCAACCCCACACTCAACAGGACTCTGCGTCTTCACTCTTTCCTAACAACCCTAAACATAACCCTAACCGCAACAAGAAGCTGAACCCGAGTTAGACCCGAAAAAACACGTACGGTGCCACTTTCTGCCATCAAAAAGTGCTCTCAGCGGAAGCCTTTGGGTACACCTGAACTCCCTGGGGGAGCCTTTACGCAACCCCACACTCAACAGGACTCTGCGTCTTCGCTCTTTCCTAACAACCCTAAACATAACCCTAACCGCAACAAGAAGCTGAACCCGAGTTAGACCCGAAAAAACACGTACGGTGCCACTTTCTGCCATCAAAAAGTGCTCTCAGCGGAAGCCTTTGGGTACACCTGAACTCCCTGGGGGAGCCTTTACGCAACCCCACACTCAACAGGACTCTGCGTCTTCACTCTTTCCTAACAACCCTAAACATAACCCTAACCGCAACAAGAAGCTGAACCCGAGTTAGACCCGAAAAAACACGTACGGTGCCACTTTCTGCCATCAAAAAGTGCTCTCAGCGGAAGCCTTTGGGTACACGTGAACTCCCTGGGGGAGCCTTTACGCAACCCCACACTCAACAGGACTCTGCGTCTTCACTCTTTCCTAACAACCCTAAACATAACCCTAACCGCAACAAGAAGCTGAACCCGAGTTAGACCCGAAAAAACACGTACGGTGCCACTTTCTGCCATCCAAAAGTGCTCTCAGCGGAAGCCTTTGGGTACACCTGAACTCCCTGGGGGAGCCTTTACGCAACCCCACACTCAACAGGACTCTGCGTCTTCGCTCTTTCATAACAACCCTAAACATAACCCTAACCGCAACAAGAAGCTGAACCCGAGTTAGACCCGAAAAAACACGTACGGTGCCACTTTCTGCCATCAAAAAGTGCTCTCAGCGGAAGCCTTTGGGTACACCTGAACTCCCTGGGGGAGCCTTTACGCAACCCCACACTCAACAGGACTCTGCGTCTTCACTCTTTCCTAACAACCCTAAACATAACCCTAACCGCAACAAGAAGCTGAACCCGAGTTAGACCCGAAAAAACACGTACGGTGCCACTTTCTGCCATCAAAAAGTGCTCTCAGCGGAAGCCTTTGGGTACACCTGAACTCCCTGGGGGAGCCTTTACGCAACCCCACACTCAACAGGACTCTGCGTCTTCACTCTTTCCTAACAACCCTAAACATAACCCTAACCGCAACAAGAAGCTGAACCCGAGTTAGACCCGAAAAAACACGTACGGTGCCACTTTCTGCCATCAAAAAGTGCTCTCAGCGGAAGCCTTTGGGTACACCTGAACTCCCTGGGGGAGCCTTTACGCAACCCCACACTCAACAGGACTCTGCGTCTTCACTCTTTCCTAACAACCCTAAACATAACCCTAACCGCAACAAGAAGCTGAACCCGAGTTAGACCCGAAAAAACACGTACGGTGCCACTTTCTGCCATCAAAAAGTGCTCTCAGCGGAAGCCTTTGGGTACACGTGAACTCCCTGGGGGAGCCTTTACGCAACCCCACACTCAACAGGACTCTGCGTCTTCACTCTTTCCTAACAACCCTAAACATAACCCTAACCGCAACAAGAAGCTGAACCCGAGTTAGACCCGAAAAAACACGTACGGTGCCACTTTCTGCCATCCAAAAGTGCTCTCAGCGGAAGCCTTTGGGTACACCTGAACTCCCTGGGGGAGCCTTTACGCAACCCCACACTCAACAGGACTCTGCGTCTTCGCTCTTTCATAACAACCCTAAACATAACCCTAACCGCAACAAGAAGCTGAACCCGAGTTAGACCCGAAAAAACACGTACGGTGCCACTTTCTGCCATCAAAAAGTGCTCTCAGCGGAAGCCTTTGGGTACACCTGAACTCCCTGGGGGAGCCTTTACGCAACCCCACACTCAACAGGACTCTGCGTCTTCACTCTTTCCTAACAACCCTAAACATAACCCTAACCGCAACAAGAAGCTGAACCCGAGTTAGACCCGAAAAAACACGTACGGTGCCACTTTCTGCCATCCAAAAGTGCTCTCAGCGGAAGCCTTTGGGTACACCTGAACTCCCTGGGGGAGCCTTTACGCAACCCCACACTCAACAGGACTCTGCGTCTTCACTCTTTCCTAACAACCCTAAACATAACCCTAACCGCAACAAGAAGCTGAACCCGAGTTAGACCCAAAAAAACACGTACGGTGCCACTTTCTGCCATCAAAAAGTGCTCTCAGCGGAAGCCTTTGGGTACACCTGAACTCCCTGGGGGAGCCTTTACGCAACCCCACACTCAACAGGACTCTGCGTCTTCACTCTTTCCTAACAACCCTAAACATAACCCTAACCGCAACAAGAAGCTGAACCCGAGTTAGACCCGAAAAAACACGTACGATGCCACTTTCTGCCATCAAAAAGTGCTCTCAGCGGAAGCCTTTGGGTACACCTGAACTCCCTGGGGGAGCCTTTACGCAACCGCACACTCAACAGGACTCTGCGTCTTCACTCTTTCCTAACAACCCTAAACATAACCCTAACCGCAACAAGAAGCTGAACCCGAGTTAGACCCGAAAAAACACGTACGGTGCCACTTTCTGCCATCAAAAAGTGCTCTCAGCGGAAGCCTTTGGGTACACCTGAACTCCCTGGGGGAGCCTTTACGCAACCCCGCACTCAACAGGACTCTGCGTCTTCACTCTTTCCTAACAACCCTAAACATAACCCTAACCGCAACAAGAAGCTGAACCCGAGTTAGACCCGAAAAAACACGTACGGTGCCACTTTCTGCCATCAAAAAGTGCTCTCAGCGGAAGCCTTTGGGTACACCTGAACTCCCTGGGGGAGCCTTTACGCAACCCCACACTCAACAGGACTCTGCGTCTTCACTCTTTCCTAACAACCCTAAACATAACCCTAACCGCAACAAGAAGCTGAACCCGAGTTAGACCCGAAAAAACACGTACGGTGCCACTTTCTGCCATCCAAAAGTGCTCTCAGCGGAAGCCTTTGGGTACACCTGAACTCCCTGGGGGAGCCTTTACGCAACCCCACACTCAACAGGACTCTGCGTCTTCACTCTTTCCTAACAACCCTAAACATAACCCTAACCGCAACAAGAAGCTCAACCCGAGTTAGACCCGAAAAAACACGTACGGTGCCACTTTCTGCCATCAAAAAGTGCTCTCAGCGGAAGCCTTTGGGTACACCTGAACTCCCTGGGGGAGCCTTTACGCAACCCCACACTCAACAGGACTCTGCGTCTTCACTCTTTCCTAACAACCCTAAACATAACCCTAACCGCAACAAGAAGCTGAACCCGAGTTAGACCCGAAAAAACACGTACGGTGCCACTTTCTGCCATCAAAAAGTGCTCTCAGCGGAAGCCTTTGGGTACACGTGAACTCCCTGGGGGAGCCTTTACGCAACCCCACACTCAACAGGACTCTGCGTCTTCACTCTTTCCTAACAACCCTAAACATAACCCTAACCGCAACAAGAAGCTGAACCCGAGTTAGACCCGAAAAAACACGTACGGTGCCACTTTCTGCCATCCAAAAGTGCTCTCAGCGGAAGCCTTTGGGTACACCTGAACTCCCTGGGGGAGCCTTTACGCAACCCCACACTCAACAGGACTCTGCGTCTTCGCTCTTTCATAACAACCCTAAACATAACCCTAACCGCAACAAGAAGCTGAACCCGAGTTAGACCCGAAAAAACACGTACGGTGCCACTTTCTGCCATCAAAAAGTGCTCTCAGCGGAAGCCTTTGGGTACACCTGAACTCCCTGGGGGAGCCTTTACGCAACCCCACACTCAACAGGACTCTGCGTCTTCACTCTTTCCTAACAACCCTAAACATAACCCTAACCGCAACAAGAAGCTGAACCCGAGTTAGACCCGAAAAAACACGTACGGTGCCACTTTCTGCCATCCAAAAGTGCTCTCAGCGGAAGCCTTTGGGTACACCTGAACTCCCTGGGGGAGCCTTTACGCAACCCCACACTCAACAGGACTCTGCGTCTTCACTCTTTCCTAACAACCCTAAACATAACCCTAACCGCAACAAGAAGCTGAACCCGAGTTAGACCCAAAAAAACACGTACGGTGCCACTTTCTGCCATCAAAAAGTGCTCTCAGCGGAAGCCTTTGGGTACACCTGAACTCCCTGGGGGAGCCTTTACGCAACCCCACACTCAACAGGACTCTGCGTCTTCACTCTTTCCTAACAACCCTAAACATAACCCTAACCGCAACAAGAAGCTGAACCCGAGTTAGACCCGAAAAAACACGTACGATGCCACTTTCTGCCATCAAAAAGTGCTCTCAGCGGAAGCCTTTGGGTACACCTGAACTCCCTGGGGGAGCCTTTACGCAACCGCACACTCAACAGGACTCTGCGTCTTCACTCTTTCCTAACAACCCTAAACATAACCCTAACCGCAACAAGAAGCTGAACCCGAGTTAGACCCGAAAAAACACGTACGGTGCCACTTTCTGCCATCAAAAAGTGCTCTCAGCGGAAGCCTTTGGGTACACCTGAACTCCCTGGGGGAGCCTTTACGCAACCCCACACTCAACAGGACTCTGCGTCTTCACTCTTTCCTAACAACCCTAAACATAACCCTAACCGCAACAAGAAGCTGAACCCGAGTTAGACCCGAAAAAACACGTACGGTGCCACTTTCTGCCATCAAAAAGTGCTCTCAGCGGAAGCCTTTGGGTACACCTGAACTCCCTGGGGGAGCCTTTACGCAACCCCGCACTCAACAGGACTCTGCGTCTTCACTCTTTCCTAACAACCCTAAACATAACCCTAACCGCAACAAGAAGCTGAACCCGAGTTAGACCCGAAAAAACACGTACGGTGCCACTTTCTGCCATCAAAAAGTGCTCTCAGCGGAAGCCTTTGGGTACACCTGAACTCCCTGGGGGAGCCTTTACGCAACCCCACACTCAACAGGACTCTGCGTCTTCACTCTTTCCTAACAACCCTAAACATAACCCTAACCGCAACAAGAAGCTGAACCCGAGTTAGACCCGAAAAAACACGTACGGTGCCACTTTCTGCCATCCAAAAGTGCTCTCAGCGGAAGCCTTTGGGTACACCTGAACTCCCTGGGGGAGCCTTTACGCAACCCCACACTCAACAGGACTCTGCGTCTTCACTCTTTCCTAACAACCCTAAACATAACCCTAACCGCAACAAGAAGCTCAACCCGAGTTAGACCCGAAAAAACACGTACGGTGCCACTTTCTGCCATCAAAAAGTGCTCTCAGCGGAAGCCTTTGGGTACACCTGAACTCCCTGGGGGAGCCTTTACGCAACCCCACACTCAACAGGACTCTGCGTCTTCGCTCTTTCCTAACAACCCTAAACATAACCCTAACCGCAACAAGAAGCTGAACCCGAGTTAGACCCGAAAAAACACGTACGGTGCCACTTTCTGCCATCAAAAAGTGCTCTCAGCGGAAGCCTTTGGGTACACCTGAACTCCCTGGGGGAGCCTTTACGCAACCCCACACTCAACAGGACTCTGCGTCTTCACTCTTTCCTAACAACCCTAAACATAACCCTAACCGCAACAAGAAGCTCAACCCGAGTTAGACCCGAAAAAACACGTACGGTGCCACTTTCTGCCATCCAAAAGTGCTCTCAGCGGAAGCCTTTGGGTACACCTGAACTCCCTGGGGGAGCCTTTACGCAACCCCACACTCAACAGGACTCTGCGTCTTCACTCTTTCCTAACAACCCTAAACATAACCCTAACCGCAACAAGAAGCTGAACCCGAGTTAGACCCGAAAAAACACGTACGGTGCCACTTTCTGCCATCAAAAAGTGCTCTCAGCGGAAGCCTTTGGGTACACCTGAACTCCCTGGGGGAGCCTTTACGCAACCCCACACTCAACAGGACTCTGCGTCTTCACTCTTTCCTAACAACCCTAAACATAACCCTAACCGCAACAAGAAGCTGAACCCGAGTTAGACCCGAAAAAACACGTACGGTGCCACTTTCTGCCATCAAAAAGTGCTCTCAGCGGAAGCCTTTGGGTACACCTGAACTCCCTGGGGGAGCCTTTACGCAACCCCACACTCAACAGGACTCTGCGTTTTCACTCTTTCCTAACAACCCTAAACATAACCCTAACCGCAACAAGAAGCTGAACCCGAGTTAGACCCGAAAAAACACGTACGGTGCCACTTTCTGCCATCAAAAAGTGCTCTCAGCGGAAGCCTTTGGGTACACCTGAACTCCCTGGGGGAGCCTTTACGCAACCCCACACTCAACAGGACTCTGCGTCTTCACTCTTTCCTAACAACCCTAAACATAACCCTAACCGCAACAAGAAGCTGAACCCGAGTTAGACCCGAAAAAACACGTACGGTGCCACTTTCTGCCATCAAAAAGTGCTCTCAGCGGAAGCCTTTGGGTACACCTGAACTCCCTGGGGGAGCCTTTACGCAACCCCACACTCAACAGGACTCTGCGTCTTCACTCTTTCCTAACAACCCTAAACATAACCCTAACCGCAACAAGAAGCTGAACCCGAGTTAGACCCGAAAAAACACGTACGGTGCCACTTTCTGCCATCAAAAAGTGCTCTCAGCGGAAGCCTTTGGGTACACCTGAACTCCCTGGGGGAGCCTTTACGCAACCCCACACTCAACAGGACTCTGCGTCTTCGCTCTTTCCTAACAACCCTAAACATAACCCTAACCGCAACAAGAAGCTGAACCCGAGTTAGACCCGAAAAAACACGTACGGTGCCACTTTCTGCCATCAAAAAGTGCTCTCAGCGGAAGCCTTTGGGTACACCTGAACTCCCTGGGGGAGCCTTTACGCAACCCCACACTCAACAGGACTCTGCGTCTTCACTCTTTCCTAACAACCCTAAACATAACCCTAACCGCAACAAGAAGCTGAACCCGAGTTAGACCCGAAAAAACACGTACGGTGCCACTTTCTGCCATCAAAAAGTGCTCTCAGCGGAAGCCTTTGGGTACACCTGAACTCCCTGGGGGAGCCTTTACGCAACCCCACACTCAACAGGACTCTGCGTCTTCACTCTTTCCTAACAACCCTAAACATAACCCTAACCGCAACAAGAAGCTGAACCCGAGTTAGACCCGAAAAAACACGTACGGTGCCACTTTCTGCCATCCAAAAGTGCTCTCAGCGGAAGCCTTTGGGTACACCTGAACTCCCTGGGGGAGCCTTTACGCAACCCCACACTCAACAGGACTCTGCGTCTTCACTCTTTCCTAACAACCCTAAACATAACCCTAACCGCAACAAGAAGCTGAACCCGAGTTAGACCCGAAAAAACACGTACGATGCCACTTTCTGCCATCAAAAAGTGCTCTCAGCGGAAGCCTTTGGGTACACCTGAACTCCCTGGGGGAGCCTTTACGCAACCCCACACTCAACAGGACTCTGCGTCTTCACTCTTTCCTAACAACCCTAAACATAACCCTAACCGCAACAAGAAGCTGAACCCGAGTTAGACCCGAAAAAACACGTATGGTGCCACTTTCTGCCATCCAAAAGTGCTCTCAGCGGAAGCCTTTGGGTACACCTGAACTCCCTGGGGGAGCCTTTACGCAACACCACACTCAACAGGACTCTGCGTCTTCACTCTTTCCTAACAACCCTAAACATAACCCTAACCGCAACAAGAAGCTGAACCCGAGTTAGACCCGAAAAAACACGTACGGTGCCACTTTCTGCCATCAAAAAGTGCTCTCAGCGGAAGTTTGGGTACACCTGAACTCCCTGGGGGAGCCTTTACGCAACCCCGCACTCAACAGGACTCTGCGTCTTCACTCTTTCCTAACAACCCTAAACATAACCCTAACCGCAACAAGAAGCTGAACCCGAGTTAGACCCGAAAAAACACGTACGGTGCCACTTTCTGCCATCAAAAAGTGCTCTCAGCGGAAGCCTTTGGGTACACCTGAACTCCCTGGGGGAGCCTTTACGCAACCCCACACTCAACAGGACTCTGCGTCTTCACTCTTTCCTAACAACCCTAAACATAACCCTAACCGCAACAAGAAGCTGAACCCGAGTTAGACCCGAAAAAACACGTACGGTGCCACTTTCTGCCATCCAAAAGTGCTCTCAGCGGAAGCCTTTGGGTACACCTGAACTCCCTGGGGGAGCCTTTACGCAACCCCACACTCAACAGGACTCTGCGTCTTCACTCTTTCCTAACAACCCTAAACATAACCCTAACCGCAACAAGAAGCTGAACCCGAGTTAGACCCGAAAAAACACGTACGGTGCCACTTTCTGCCATCAAAAAGTGCTCTCAGCGGAAGCCTTTGGGTACACCTGAACTCCCTGGGGGAGCCTTTACGCAACCCCACACTCAACAGGACTCTGCGTCTTCACTCTTTCCTAACAACCCTAAACATAACCCTAACCGCAACAAGAAGCTGAACCCGAGTTAGACCCGAAAAAACACGTACGATGCCACTTTCTGCCATCAAAAAGTGCTCTCAGCGGAAGCCTTTGGGTACACCTGAACTCCCTGGGGGAGCCTTTACGCAACCCCACACTCAACAGGACTCTGCGTCTTCACTCTTTCCTAACAACCCTAAATATAACCCTAACCGCAACAAGAAGCTGAACCCGAGTTAGACCCGAAAAAACACGTACGGTGCCACTTTCTGCCATCAAAAAGTGCTCTCAGCGGAAGCCTTTGGGAACACCTGAACTCCCTGGGGGAGCCTTTACACAACCCCACACTCAACAGGACTCTGCGTCTTCACTCTTTCCTAACAACCCTAAACATAAGCCTAACCGGAACAAGAAGCTCAACCCGAGTTAGACCCGAAAAAACACGTACGGTGCCACTTTCTGCCATCAAAAAGTGCTCTCAGCGGAAGCCTTTGGGTACACCTGAACTCCCTGGGGGAGCCTTTACGCAACCCCACACTCAACAGGACTCTGCGTCTTCACTCTTTCCTAACAACCCTAAACATAACCCTAACCGCAACAAGAAGCTGAACCTGAGTTAGACCCGAAAAAACACGAACGGTGCCACTTTCTGCCATCAAAAAGTGCTCTCAGCGGAAGCCTTTGGGTACACCTGAACTCCCTGGGGGAGCCTTTACGCAACCCCACACTCAACAGGACTCTGCGTCTTCACTCTTTCCTAACAACCCTAAACATAACCCTAACCGCAACAAGAAGCTGAACCCGAGTTAGACCCGAAAAAACACGTACGGTGCCACTTTCTGCCATCAAAAAGTGCTCTCAGCGGAAGCCTTTGGGTACACCTGAACTCCCTGGGGGAGCCTTTACGCAACCCCACACTCAACAGGACTCTGCGTCTTCACTCTTTCCTAACAACCCTAAACATAACCCTAACCGCAACAAGAAGCTGAACCCGAGTTAGACCCGAAAAAACACGTACGGTGCCACTTTCTGCCATCAAAAAGTGCTCTCAGCGGAAGCCTTTGGGTACACCTGAACTCCCTGGGGGAGCCTTTACGCAACCCCACACTCAACAGGACTCTGCGTCTTCACTCTTTCCTAACAACCCTAAACATAACCCTAACCGCAACAAGAAGCTGAACCCGAGTTAGACCCGAAAAAACACGTACGGTGCCACTTTCTGCCATCAAAAAGTGCTCTCAGCGGAAGCCTTTGGGTACACCTGAACTCCCTGGGGGAGCCTTTACGCAACCCCACACTCAACAGGACTCTGCGTCTTCACTCTTTCCTAACAACCCTAAACATAACCCTAACCGCAACAAGAAGCTGAACCCGAGTTAGACCCGAAAAAACACGTACGGTGCCACTTTCTGCCATCAAAAAGTGCTCTCAGCGGAAGCCTTTGGGAACACCTGAACTCCCTGGGGGAGCCTTTACGCAACCCCACACTCAACAGGACTCTGCGTCTTCACTCTTTCCTAACAACCCTAAACATAACCCTAACCGCAACAAGAAGCTGAACCCGAGTTAGACCCGAAAAAACACGTACGGTGCCACTTTCTGCCATCAAAAAGTGCTCTCAGCGGAAGCCTTTGGGTACACCTGAACTCCCTGGGGGAGCCTTTACGCAACCCCACACTCAACAGGACTCTGCGTCTTCACTCTTTCCTAACAACCCTAAACATAACCCTAACCGCAACAAGAAGCTGAACCCGAGTTAGACCCGAAAAAACACGTACGGTGCCACTTTCTGCCATCAAAAAGTGCTCTCAGCGGAAGCCTTTGGGTACACCTGAACTCCCTGGGGGAGCCTTTACGCAACCCCACACTCAACAGGACTCTGAGTCTTCACTCTTTCCTAACAACCCTAAACATAACCCTAACCGCAACAAGAAGCTGAACCCGAGTTAGACCCGAAAAAACACGTACGGTGCCACTTTCTGCCATCAAAAAGTGCTCTCAGCGGAAGCCTTTGGGTACACCTGAACTCCCTGGGGGAGCCTTTACGCAACCCCACACTCAACAGGACTCTGCGTCTTCACTCTTTCCTAACAACCCTAAACATAACCCTAACCGCAACAAGAAGCTGAACCCGAGTTAGACCCGAAAAAACACGTACGGTGCCACTTTCTGCCATCAAAAAGTGCTCTCAGCGGAAGCCTTTGGGTACACGTGAACTCCCTGGGGGAGCCTTTACGCAACCCCACACTCAACAGGACTCTGCGTCTTCACTCTTTCCTAACAACCCTAAACGTAACCCTAACCGCAACAAGAAGCTGAACCCGAGTTAGACCCGAAAAAACACGTACGGTGCCACTTTCTGCCATCAAAAAGTGCTCTCAGCGGAAGCCTTTGGGTACACCTGAACTCCCTGGGGGAGCCTTTACGCAACCCCACACTCAACAGGACTCTGCGTCTTCACTCTTTCCTAACAACCCTAAACATAACCCTAACCGCAACAAGAAGCTGAACCCGAGTTAGACCCGAAAAAACACGTACGGTGCCACTTTCTGCCATCAAAAAGTGCTCTCAGCGGAAGCCTTTGGGTACACCTGAACTCCCTGGGGGAGCCTTTACGCAACCCCACACTCAACAGGACTCTGCGTCTTCACTCTTTCCTAACAACCCTAAACATAACCCTAACCGCAACAAGAAGCTGAACCCGAGTTAGACCCGAAAAAACACGTACGGTGCCACTTTCTGCCATCAAAAAGTGCTCTCAGCGGAAGCCTTTGGGTACACCTGAACTCCCTGGGGGAGCCTTTACGCAACCCCACACTCAACAGGACTCTGCGTCTTCACTCTTTCCTAACAACCCTAAACATAACCCTAACCGCAACAAGAAGCTGAACCCGAGTTAGACCCGAAAAAACACGTACGGTGCCACTTTCTGCCATCAAAAAGTGCTCTCAGCGGAAGCCTTTGGGTACACCTGAACTCCCTGGGGGAGCCTTTACGCAACCCCACACTCAACAGGACTCTGCGTCTTCGCTCTTTCCTAACAACCCTAAACATAACCCTAACCGCAACAAGAAGCTGAACCCGAGTTAGACCCGAAAAAACACGTACGGTGCCACTTTCTGCCATCAAAAAGTGCTCTCAGCGGAAGCCTTTGGGTACACGTGAACTCCCTGGGGGAGCCTTTACGCAACCCCACACTCAACAGGACTCTGCGTCTTCACTCTTTCCTAACAACCCTAAACATAACCCTAACCGCAACAAGAAGCTGAACCCGAGTTAGACCCGAAAAAACACGTACGGTGCCACTTTCTGCCATCAAAAAGTGCTCTCAGCGGAAGCCTTTGGGTACACCTGAACTCCCTGGGGGAGCCTTTACGCAACCCCACACTCAACAGGACTCTGCGTCTTCACTCTTTCCTAACAACCCTAAACATAACCCTAACCGCAACAAGAAGCTGAACCCGAGTTAGACCCGAAAAAACACGTACGGTGCCACTTTCTGCCATCAAAAAGTGATCTCAGCGGAAGCCTTTGGGTACACGTGAACTCCCTGGGGGAGCCTTTACGCAACCCCACACTCAACAGGACTCTGCGTCTTCACTCTTTCCTAACAACCCTAAACATAACCCTAACCGCAACAAGAAGGTGAACCCGAGTTAGACCCGAAAAAACACGTACGGTGCCACTTTCTGCCATCAAAAAGTGCTCTCAGCGGAAGCCTTTGGGTACACCTGAACTCCCTGGGGGAGCCTTTACGCAACCCCACACTCAACAGGACTCTGCGTCTTCACTCTTTCCTAACAACCCTAAACATAACCCTAACCGCAACAAGAAGCTGAACCCGAGTTAGACCCGAAAAAACACGTACGGTGCCACTTTCTGCCATCAAAAAGTGCTCTCAGCGGAAGCCTTTGGGTACACCTGAACTCCCTGGGGGAGCCTTTACGCAACCCCACACTCAACAGGACTCTGCGTCTTCGCTCTTTCCTAACAACCCTAAACATAACCCTAACCGCAACAAGAAGCTGAACCCGAGTTAGACCCGAAAAAACACGTACGGTGCCACTTTCTGCCATCCAAAAGTGCTCTCAGCGGAAGCCTTTGGGTACACCTGAACTCCCTGGGGGAGCCTTTACGCAACCCCACACTCAACAGGACTCTGCGTCTTCACTCTTTCCTAACAACCCTAAACATAACCCTAACCGCAACAAGAAGCTGAACCCGAGTTAGACCCGAAAAAACACGTACGATGCCACTTTCTGCCATCAAAAAGTGCTCTCAGCGGAAGCCTTTGGGTACACCTGAACTCCCTGGGGGAGCCTTTACGCAACCGCACACTCAACAGGACTCTGCGTCTTCACTCTTTCCTAACAACCCTAAACATAACCCTAACCGCAACAAGAAGCTGAACCCGAGTTAGACCCGAAAAAACACGTATTTGCCACTTTCTGCCATCAAAAAGTGCTCTCAGCGGAAGCCTTTGGGTACACGTGAACTCCCTGGGGGAGCCTTTACGCAACCCCACACTCAACAGGACTCTGCGTCTTCACTCTTTCCTAACAACCCTAAACATAACCCTAACCGCAACAAGAAGCTGAACCCGAGTTAGACCCGAAAAAACACGTACGGTGCCACTTTCTGCCATCAAAAAGTGCTCTCAGCGGAAGCCTTTGGGTACACCTGAACTCCCTGGGGGAGCCTTTACGCAACCCCGCACTCAACAGGACTCTGCGTCTTCACTCTTTCCTAACAACCCTAAACATAACCCTAACCGCAACAAGAAGCTGAACCCGAGTTAGACCCGAAAAAACACGTACGGTGCCACTTTCTGCCATCAAAAAGTGCTCTCAGCGGAAGCCTTTGGGTACACCTGAACTCCCTGGGGGAGCCTTTACGCAACCCCACACTCAACAGGACTCTGCGTCTTCACTCTTTCCTAACAACCCTAAACATAACCCTAACCGCAACAAGAAGCTGAACCCGAGTTAGACCCGAAAAAACACGTACGGTGCCACTTTCTGCCATCAAAAAGTGCTCTCAGCGGAAGCCTTTGGGTACACCTGAACTCCCTGGGGGAGCCTTTACGCAACCCCACACTCAACAGGACTCTGCGTCTTCACTCTTTCCTAACAACCCTAAACATAACCCTAACCGCAACAAGAAGCTGAACCCGAGTTAGACCCGAAAAAACACGTACGGTGCCACTTTCTGCCATCAAAAAGTGCTCTCAGCGGAAGCCTTTGGGTACACCTGAACTCCCTGGGGGAGCCTTTACGCAACCCCACACTCAACAGGACTCTGCGTCTTCACTCTTTCCTAACAACCCTAAACATAACCCTAACCGCAACAAGAAGCTCAACCCGAGTTAGACCCGAAAAAACACGTACGGTGCCACTTTCTGCCATCAAAAAGTGCTCTCAGCGGAAGCCTTTGGGTACACCTGAACTCCCTGGGGGAGCCTTTACGCAACCCCACACTCAACAGGACTCTGCGTCTTCACTCTTTCCTAACAACCCTAAACATAACCCTAACCGCAACAAGAAGCTGAACCCGAGTTAGACCCGAAAAAACACGTACGGTGCCACTTTCTGCCATCAAAAAGTGCTCTCAGCGGAAGCCTTTGGGAACACCTGAACTCCCTGGGGGAGCCTTTACACAACCCCACACTCAACAGGACTCTGCGTCTTCACTCTTTCCTAACAACTCTAAACATAAGCCTAACCGGAACAAGAAGCTCAACCCGAGTTAGACCCGAAAAAACACGTACGGTGCCACTTTCTGCCATCAAAAAGTGCTCTCAGCGGAAGCCTTTGGGTACACCTGAACTCCCTGGGGGAGCCTTTACGCAACCCCACACTCAACAGGACTCTGCGTCTTCACTCTTTCCTAACAACCCTAAACATAACCCTAACCGCAACAAGAAGCTGAACCCGAGTTAGACCCGAAAAAACACGTACGGTGCCACTTTCTGCCATCAAAAAGTGCTCTCAGCGGAAGCCTTTGGGAACACCTGAACTCCCTGGGGGAGCCTTTACACAACCCCACACTCAACAGGACTCTGCGTCTTCACTCTTTCCTAACAACTCTAAACATAAGCCTAACCGGAACAAGAAGCTCAACCCGAGTTAGACCCGAAAAAACACGTACGGTGCCACTTTCTGCCATCAAAAAGTGCTCTCAGCGGAAGCCTTTGGGTACACCTGAACTCCCTGGGGGAGCCTTTACGCAACCCCACACTCAACAGGACTCTGCGTCTTCACTCTTTCCTAACAACCCTAAACATAACCCTAACCGCAACAAGAAGCTGAACCCGAGTTAGACCCGAAAAAACACGTACGGTGCCACTTTCTGCCATCAAAAAGTGCTCTCAGCGGAAGCCTTTGGGTACACCTGAACTCCCTGGGGGAGCCTTTACGCAACCCCACACTCAACAGGACTCTGCGTCTTCACTCTTTCCTAACAACCCTAAACATAACCCTAACCGCAACAAGAAGCTGAACCCGAGTTAGACCCGAAAAAACACGTACGGTGCCACTTTCTGCCATCCAAAAGTGCTCTCAGCGGAAGCCTTTGGGTACACCTGAACTCCCTGGGGGAGCCTTTACGCAACCCCACACTCAACAGGACTCTGCGTCTTCACTCTTTCCTAACAACCCTAAACATAACCCTAACCGCAACAAGAAGCTCAACCCGAGTTAGACCCGAAAAAACACGTACGGTGCCACTTTCTGCCATCAAAAAGTGCTCTCAGCGGAAGCCTTTGGGTACACCTGAACTCCCTGGGGGAGCCTTTACGCAACCCCACACTCAACAGGACTCTGCGTCTTCACTCTTTCCTAACAACCCTAAACATAACCCTAACCGCAACAAGAAGCTGAACCCGAGTTAGACCCGAAAAAACACGTACGGTGCCACTTTCTGCCATCAAAAAGTGCTCTCAGCGGAAGCCTTTGGGTACACCTGAACTCCCTGGGGGAGCCTTTACGCAACCCCACACTCAACAGGACTCTGCGTCTTCACTCTTTCCTAACAACCCTAAACATAACCCTAACCGCAACAAGAAGCTGAACCCGAGTTAGACCCGAAAAAACACGTACGGTGCCACTTTCTGCCATCAAAAAGTGCTCTCAGCGGAAGCCTTTGGGAACACCTGAACTCCCTGGGGGAGCCTTTACGCAACCCCACACTCAACAGGACTCTGCGTCTTCACTCTTTCCTAACAACCCTAAACATAACCCTAACCGCAACAAGAAGCTGAACCCGAGTTAGACCCGAAAAAACACGTACGGTGCCACTTTCTGCCATCCAAAAGTGCTCTCAGCGGAAGCCTTTGGGTACACCTGAACTCCCTGGGGGAGCCTTTACGCAACCCCACACTCAACAGGACTCTGCGTCTTCGCTCTTTCATAACAACCCTAAACATAACCCTAACCGCAACAAGAAGCTGAACCCGAGTTAGACCCGAAAAAACACGTACGGTGCCACTTTCTGCCATCAAAAAGTGCTCTCAGCGGAAGCCTTTGGGTACACCTGAACTCCCTGGGGGAGCCTTTACGCAACCCCACACTCAACAGGACTCTGCGTCTTCACTCTTTCCTAACAACCCTAAACATAACCCTAACCGCAACAAGAAGCTGAACCCGAGTTAGACCCGAAAAAACACGTACGGTGCCACTTTCTGCCATCAAAAAGTGCTCTCAGCGGAAGCCTTTGGGTACACGTGAACTCCCTGGGGGAGCCTTTACGCAACCCCACACTCAACAGGACTCTGCGTCTTCACTCTTTCCTAACAACCCTAAACATAACCCTAACCGCAACAAGAAGCTGAACCCGAGTTAGACCCGAAAAAACACGTACGGTGCCACTTTCTGCCATCAAAAAGTGCTCTCAGCGGAAGCCTTTGGGTACACCTGAACTCCCTGGGGGAGCCTTTACGCAACCCCACACTCAGCAGGACTCTGCGTCTTCACTCTTTCCTAACAACCCTAAACATAACCCTAACCGCAACAAGAAGCTGAACCCGAGTTAGACCCGAAAAAACACGTACGGTGCCACTTTCTGCCATCAAAAAGTGCTCTCAGCGGAAGCCTTTGGGTACACCTGAACTCCCTGGGGGAGCCTTTACGCAACCCCACACTCAACAGGACTCTGCGTCTTCACTCTTTCCTAACAACCCTAAACATAACCCTAACCGCAACAAGAAGCTGAACCCGAGTTAGACCCGAAAAAACACGTACGGTGCCACTTTCTGCCATCAAAAAGTGCTCTCAGCGGAAGCCTTTGGGTACACCTGAACTCCCTGGGGGAGCCTTTACGCAACCCCACACTCAACAGGACTCTGCGTCTTCACTCTTTCCTAACAACCCTAAACATAACCCTAACCGCAACAAGAAGCTGAACCCGAGTTAGACCCGAAAAAACACGTACGGTGCCACTTTCTGCCATCAAAAAGTGCTCTCAGCGGAAGCCTTTGGGTACACCTGAACTCCCTGGGGGAGCCTTTACGCAACCCCACACTCAACAGGACTCTGCGTCTTCACTCTTTCCTAACAACCCTGAACATAACCCTAACCGCAACAAGAAGCTGAACCCGAGTTAGACCCGAAAAAACACGTACGGTGCCACTTTCTGCCATCAAAAAGTGCTCTCAGCGGAAGCCTTTGGGTACACGTGAACTCCCTGGGGGAGCCTTTACGCAACCCCACACTCAACAGGACTCTGCGTCTTCACTCTTTCCTAACAACCCTAAACATAACCCTAACCTCAACAAGAAGCTGAACCCGAGTTAGACCCGAAAAAACACGTACGGTGCCACTTTCTGCCATCAAAAAGTGCTCTCAGCGGAAGCCTTTGGGTACACCTGAACTCCCTGGGGGAGTCTTTACGCAACCCCACACTCAACAGGACTCTGCGTTTTCACTCTTTCCTAACAACCCTAAACATAACCCTAACCGCAACAAGAAGCTCAACCCGAGTTAGACCCGAAAAAACACGTACGGTGCCACTTTCTGCCATCAAAAAGTGCTCTCAGCGGAAGCCTTTGGGTACACCTGAACTCCCTGGGGGAGCCTTTACGCAACCCCACACTCAACAGGACTCTGCGTCTTCACTCTTTCCTAACAACCCTAAACATAACCCTAACCGCAACAAGAAGCTGAACCCGAGTTAGACCCGAAAAAACACGTACGGTGCCACTTTCTGCCATCAAAAAGTGCTCTCAGCGGAAGCCTTTGGGTACACCTGAACTCCCTGGGGGAGCCTTTACGCAACCCCACACTCAACAGGACTCTGCGTCTTCGCTCTTTCCTAACAACCCTAAACATAACCCTAACCGCAACAAGAAGCTGAACCCGAGTTAGACCCGAAAAAACACGTACGGTGCCACTTTCTGCCATCAAAAAGTGCTCTCAGCGGAAGCCTTTGGGTACACCTGAACTCCCTGGGGGAGCCTTTATGCAACCCCACACTCAACAGGACTCTGCGTCTTCACTCTTTCCTAACAACCCTAAACATAACCCTAACCGCAACAAGAAGCTGAACCCGAGTTAGACCCGAAAAAACACGTACGGTGCCACTTTCTGCCATCAAAAAGTGCTCTCAGCGGAA
Organism: Anser anser; assembly: GCF_964211835.1. Taxonomy (NCBI): domain Eukaryota; kingdom Metazoa; phylum Chordata; class Aves; order Anseriformes; family Anatidae; genus Anser; species Anser anser. Next base: position 27,369 of record NW_028154100.1, on the reverse strand, counting down.
GCCTTTGGGTACACCTGAACTCCCTGGGGGAGCCTTTACGCAACCCCACACTCAACAGGACTCTGCGTCTTCACTCTTTCCTAACAACCCTAAACATAACCCTAACCGCAACAAGAAGCTGAACCCGAGTTAGACCCGAAAAAACACGTACGGTGCCACTTTCTGCCATCAAAAAGTGCTCTCAGCGGAAGCCTTTGGGTACACCTGAACTCCCTGGGGGAGCCTTTACGCAACCCCACACTCAACAGGACTCTGCGTCTTCACTCTTTCCTAACAACCCTAAACATAACCCTAACCGCAACAAGAAGCTGAACCCGAGTTAGACCCGAAAAAACACGTACGGTGCCACTTTCTGCCATCCAAAAGTGCTCTCAGCGGAAGCCTTTGGGTACACCTGAACTCCCTGGGGGAGCCTTTACGCAACCCCACACTCAACAGGACTCTGCGTCTTCGCTCTTTCCTAACAACCCTAAACATAACCCTAACCGCAACAAGAAGCTGAACCCGAGTTAGACCCGAAAAAACACGTACGGTGCCACTTTCTGCCATCAAAAAGTGCTCTCAGCGGAAGCCTTTGGGTACACCTGAACTCCCTGGGGGAGCCTTTACGCAACCCCACACTCAACAGGACTCTGCGTCTTCACTCTTTCCTAACAACCCTAAACATAACCCTAACCGCAACAAGAAGCTGAACCCGAGTTAGACCCGAAAAAACACGTACGGTGCCACTTTCTGCCATCAAAAAGTGCTCTCAGCGGAAGCCTTTGGGTACACCTGAACTCCCTGGGGGAGCCTTTACGCAACCCCACACTCAACAGGACTCTGCGTCTTCGCTCTTTCCTAACAACCCTAAACATAACCCTAACCGCAACAAGAAGCTGAACCCGAGTTAGACCCGAAAAAACACGTACGGTGCCACTTTCTGCCATCAAAAAGTGCTCTCAGCGGAAGCCTTTGGGTACACCTGAACTCCCTGGGGGAGCCTTTATGCAACCCCACACTCAACAGGACTCTGCGTCTTCACTCTTTCCTAACAACCCTAAACATAACCCTAACCGCAACAAGAAGCTGAACCCGAGTTAGACCCGAAAAAACACGTACGGTGCCACTTTCTGCCATCAAAAAGTGCTCTCAGCGGAAGCCTTTGGGTACACCTGAACTCCCTGGGGGAGCCTTTACGCAACCCCACACTCAACAGGACTCTGCGTCTTCACTCTTTCCTAACAACCCTAAACATAACCCTAACCGCAACAAGAAGCTGAACCCGAGTTAGACCCGAAAAAACACGTACGGTGCCACTTTCTGCCATCAAAAAGTGCTCTCAGCGGAAGCCTTTGGGTACACCTGAACTCCCTGGGGGAGCCTTTACGCAACCCCACACTCAACAGGACTCTGCGTCTTCACTCTTTCCTAACAACCCTAAACATAACCCTAACCGCAACAAGAAGCTGAACCCGAGTTAGACCCGAAAAAACACGTACGGTGCCACTTTCTGCCATCCAAAAGTGCTCTCAGCGGAAGCCTTTGGGTACACCTGAACTCCCTGGGGGAGCCTTTACGCAACCCCACACTCAACAGGACTCTGCGTCTTCGCTCTTTCCTAACAACCCTAAACATAACCCTAACCGCAACAAGAAGCTGAACCCGAGTTAGACCCGAAAAAACACGTACGGTGCCACTTTCTGCCATCAAAAAGTGCTCTCAGCGGAAGCCTTTGGGTACACCTGAACTCCCTGGGGGAGCCTTTACGCAACCCCACACTCAACAGGACTCTGCGTCTTCACTCTTTCCTAACAACCCTAAACATAACCCTAACCGCAACAAGAAGCTGAACCCGAGTTAGACCCGAAAAAACACGTACGGTGCCACTTTCTGCCATCAAAAAGTGCTCTCAGCGGAAGCCTTTGGGTACACCTGAACTCCCTGGGGGAGCCTTTACGCAACCCCACACTCAACAGGACTCTGCGTCTTCACTCTTTCCTAACAACCCTAAACATAACCCTAACCACAACAAGAAGCTGAACCCGAGTTAGACCCGAAAAAACACGTACGGTGCCACTTTCTGCCATCAAAAAGTGCTCTCAGCGGAAGCCTTTGGGTACACCTGAACTCCCTGGGGGAGCCTTTACGCAACCCCACACTCAACAGGACTCTGCGTCTTCACTCTTTCCTAACAACCCTAAACATAACCCTAACCGCAACAAGAAGCTGAACCCGAGTTAGACCCGAAAAAACACGTACGATGCCACTTTCTGCCATCCAAAAGTGCTCTCAGCGGAAGCCTTTGGGTACACCTGAACTCCCTGGGGGAGCCTTTACGCAGCCCCACACTCAACAGGACTCTGCGTCTTCACTCTTTCCTAACAACCCTAAACATAACCCTAACCGCAACAAGAAGCTGAACCCGAGTTAGACCCGAAAAAACACGTACGGTGCCACTTTCTGCCATCAAAAAGTGCTCTCAGCGGAAGCCTTTGGGTACACCTGAACTCCCTGGGGGAGCCTTTACGCAACCCCGCACTCAACAGGACTCTGCGTCTTCACTCTTTCCTAACAACCCTAAACATAACCCTAACCGCAACAAGAAGCTGAACCCGAGTTAGACCCGAAAAAACACGTACGGTGCCACTTTCTGCCATCCAAAAGTGCTCTCAGCGGAAGCCTTTGGGTACACCTGAACTCCCTGGGGGAGCCTTTACGCAACCCCACACTCAACAGGACTCTGCGTCTTCACTCTTTCCTAACAACCCTAAACATAACCCTAACCGCAACAAGAAGCTGAACCCGAGTTAGACCCGAAAAAACACGTACGGTGCCACTTTCTGCCATCCAAAAGTGCTCTCAGCGGAAGCCTTTGGGTACACCTGAACTCCCTGGGGGAGCCTTTACGCAACCCCACACTCAACAGGACTCTGCGTCTTCACTCTTTCCTAACAACCCTAAACATAACCCTAACCGCAACAAGAAGCTCAACCCGAGTTAGACCCGAAAAAACACGTACGGTGCCACTTTCTGCCATCAAAAAGTGCTCTCAGCGGAAGCCTTTGGGTACACCTGAACTCCCTGGGGGAGCCTTTACGCAACCCCACACTCAACAGGACTCTGCGTCTTCGCTCTTTCCTAACAACCCTAAACATAACCCTAACCGCAACAAGAAGCTGAACCCGAGTTAGACCCGAAAAAACACGTACGGTGCCACTTTCTGCCATCAAAAAGTGCTCTCAGCGGAAGCCTTTGGGTACACCTGAACTCCCTGGGGGAGCCTTTACGCAACCCCACACTCAACAGGACTCTGCGTCTTCACTCTTTCCTAACAACCCTAAACATAACCCTAACCGCAACAAGAAGCTCAACCCGAGTTAGACCCGAAAAAACACGTACGGTGCCACTTTCTGCCATCCAAAAGTGCTCTCAGCGGAAGCCTTTGGGTACACCTGAACTCCCTGGGGGAGCCTTTACGCAACCCCACACTCAACAGGACTCTGCGTCTTCACTCTTTCCTAACAACCCTAAACATAACCCTAACCGCAACAAGAAGCTCAACCCGAGTTAGACCCGAAAAAACACGTACGGTGCCACTTTCTGCCATCAAAAAGTGCTCTCAGCGGAAGCCTTTGGGTACACCTGAACTCCCTGGGGGAGCCTTTACGCAACCCCACACTCAACAGGACTCTGCGTCTTCGCTCTTTCCTAACAACCCTAAACATAACCCTAACCGCAACAAGAAGCTGAACCCGAGTTAGACCCGAAAAAACACGTACGGTGCCACTTTCTGCCATCAAAAAGTGCTCTCAGCGGAAGCCTTTGGGTACACCTGAACTCCCTGGGGGAGCCTTTACGCAACCCCACACTCAACAGGACTCTGCGTCTTCACTCTTTCCTAACAACCCTAAACATAACCCTAACCGCAACAAGAAGCTGAACCCGAGTTAGACCCGAAAAAACACGTACGGTGCCACTTTCTGCCATCAAAAAGTGCTCTCAGCGGAAGCCTTTGGGTACACCTGAACTCCCTGGGGGAGCCTTTACGCAACCCCACACTCAACAGGACTCTGCGTCTTCACTCTTTCCTAACAACCCTAAACATAACCCTAACCGCAACAAGAAGCTGAACCCGAGTTAGACCCGAAAAAACACGTACGGTGCCACTTTCTGCCATCAAAAAGTGCTCTCAGCGGAAGCCTTTGGGTACACCTGAACTCCCTGGGGGAGCCTTTACGCAACCCCACACTCAACAGGACTCTGCGTCTTCACTCTTTCCTAACAACCCTAAACATAACCCTAACCGCAACAAGAAGCTGAACCCGAGTTAGACCCGAAAAAACACGTACGGTGCCACTTTCTGCCATCCAAAAGTGCTCTCAGCGGAAGCCTTTGGGTACACCTGAACTCCCTGGGGGAGCCTTTACGCAACCCCACACTCAACAGGACTCTGCGTCTTCGCTCTTTCCTAACAACCCTAAACATAACCCTAACCGCAACAAGAAGCTGAACCCGAGTTAGACCCGAAAAAACACGTACGGTGCCACTTTCTGCCATCAAAAAGTGCTCTCAGCGGAAGCCTTTGGGTACACCTGAACTCCCTGGGGGAGCCTTTACGCAACCCCACACTCAACAGGACTCTGCGTCTTCACTCTTTCCTAACAACCCTAAACATAACCCTAACCGCAACAAGAAGCTGAACCCGAGTTAGACCCGAAAAAACACGTACGGTGCCACTTTCTGCCATCAAAAAGTGCTCTCAGCGGAAGCCTTTGGGTACACCTGAACTCCCTGGGGGAGCCTTTACGCAACCCCACACTCAACAGGACTCTGCGTCTTCACTCTTTCCTAACAACCCTAAACATAACCCTAACCACAACAAGAAGCTGAACCCGAGTTAGACCCGAAAAAACACGTACGGTGCCACTTTCTGCCATCAAAAAGTGCTCTCAGCGGAAGCCTTTGGGTACACCTGAACTCCCTGGGGGAGCCTTTACGCAACCCCACACTCAACAGGACTCTGCGTCTTCACTCTTTCCTAACAACCCTAAACATAACCCTAACCGCAACAAGAAGCTGAACCCGAGTTAGACCCGAAAAAACACGTACGATGCCACTTTCTGCCATCCAAAAGTGCTCTCAGCGGAAGCCTTTGGGTACACCTGAACTCCCTGGGGGAGCCTTTACGCAACCCCACACTCAACAGGACTCTGCGTCTTCACTCTTTCCTAACAACCCTAAACATAACCCTAACCGCAACAAGAAGCTGAACCCGAGTTAGACCCGAAAAAACACGTACGGTGCCACTTTCTGCCATCAAAAAGTGCTCTCAGCGGAAGCCTTTGGGTACACCTGAACTCCCTGGGGGAGCCTTTACGCAACCCCGCACTCAACAGGACTCTGCGTCTTCACTCTTTCCTAACAACCCTAAACATAACCCTAACCGCAACAAGAAGCTGAACCCGAGTTAGACCCGAAAAAACACGTACGGTGCCACTTTCTGCCATCCAAAAGTGCTCTCAGCGGAAGCCTTTGGGTACACCTGAACTCCCTGGGGGAGCCTTTACGCAACCCCACACTCAACAGGACTCTGCGTCTTCACTCTTTCCTAACAACCCTAAACATAACCCTAACCGCAACAAGAAGCTCAACCCGAGTTAGACCCGAAAAAACACGTACGGTGCCACTTTCTGCCATCAAAAAGTGCTCTCAGCGGAAGCCTTTGGGTACACCTGAACTCCCTGGGGGAGCCTTTACGCAACCCCACACTCAACAGGACTCTGCGTCTTCGCTCTTTCCTAACAACCCTAAACATAACCCTAACCGCAACAAGAAGCTGAACCCGAGTTAGACCCGAAAAAACACGTACGGTGCCACTTTCTGCCATCAAAAAGTGCTCTCAGCGGAAGCCTTTGGGTACACCTGAACTCCCTGGGGGAGCCTTTACGCAACCCCACACTCAACAGGACTCTGCGTCTTCACTCTTTCCTAACAACCCTAAACATAACCCTAACCGCAACAAGAAGCTGAACCCGAGTTAGACCCGAAAAAACACGTACGGTGCCACTTTCTGCCATCCAAAAGTGCTCTCAGCGGAAGCCTTTGGGTACACCTGAACTCCCTGGGGGAGCCTTTACGCAACCCCACACTCAACAGGACTCTGCGTCTTCACTCTTTCCTAACAACCCTAAACATAACCCTAACCGCAACAAGAAGCTGAACCCGAGTTAGACCCGAAAAAACACGTACGGTGCCACTTTCTGCCATCAAAAAGTGCTCTCAGCGGAAGCCTTTGGGTACACGTGAACTCCCTGGGGGAGCCTTTACGCAACCCCACACTCAACAGGACTCTGCGTCTTCACTCTTTCCTAACAACCCTAAACATAACCCTAACCGCAACAAGAAGCTGAACCCGAGTTAGACCCGAAAAAACACGTACGGTGCCACTTTCTGCCATCAAAAAGTGCTCTCAGCGGAAGCCTTTGGGTACACCTGAACTCCCTGGGGGAGCCTTTACGCAACCCCACACTCAACAGGACTCTGCGTCTTCACTCTTTCCTAACAACCCTAAACATAACCCTAACCGCAACAAGAAGCTGAACCCGAGTTAGACCCGAAAAAACACGTACGGTGCCACTTTCTGCCATCAAAAAGTGCTCTCAGCGGAAGCCTTTGGGTACACCTGAACTCCCTGGGGGAGCCTTTACGCAACCCCACACTCAACAGGACTCTGCGTCTTCACTCTTTCCTAACAACCCTAAACATAACCCTAACCGCAACAAGAAGCTGAACCCGAGTTAGACCCGAAAAAACACGTACGGTGCCACTTTCTGCCATCAAAAAGTGCTCTCAGCGGAAGCCTTTGGGTACACCTGAACTCCCTGGGGGAGCCTTTACGCAACCCCACACTCAACAGGACTCTGCGTCTTCACTCTTTCCTAACAACCCTAAACATAACCCTAACCGCAACAAGAAGCTCAACCCGAGTTAGACCCGAAAAAACACGTACGGTGCCACTTTCTGCCATCAAAAAGTGCTCTCAGCGGAAGCCTTTGGGTACACCTGAACTCCCTGGGGGAGCCTTTACGCAACCCCACACTCAACAGGACTCTGCGTCTTCACTCTTTCCTAACAACCCTAAACATAACCCTAACCGCAACAAGAAGCTGAACCCGAGTTAGACCCGAAAAAACACGTACGGTGCCACTTTCTGCCATCCAAAAGTGCTCTCAGCGGAAGCCTTTGGGTACACCTGAACTCCCTGGGGGAGCCTTTACGCAACCCCACACTCAACAGGACTCTGCGTCTTCGCTCTTTCCTAACAACCCTAAACATAACCCTAACCGCAACAAGAAGCTGAACCCGAGTTAGACCCGAAAAAACACGTACGGTGCCACTTTCTGCCATCAAAAAGTGCTCTCAGCGGAAGCCTTTGGGTACACCTGAACTCCCTGGGGGAGCCTTTACGCAACCCCACACTCAACAGGACTCTGCGTCTTCACTCTTTCCTAACAACCCTAAACATAACCCTAACCGCAACAAGAAGCTGAACCCGAGTTAGACCCGAAAAAACACGTACGGTGCCACTTTCTGCCATCAAAAAGTGCTCTCAGCGGAAGCCTTTGGGTACACCTGAACTCCCTGGGGGAGCCTTTACGCAACCCCACACTCAACAGGACTCTGCGTCTTCACTCTTTCCTAACAACCCTAAACATAACCCTAACCACAACAAGAAGCTGAACCCGAGTTAGACCCGAAAAAACACGTACGGTGCCACTTTCTGCCATCAAAAAGTGCTCTCAGCGGAAGCCTTTGGGTACACCTGAACTCCCTGGGGGAGCCTTTACGCAACCCCACACTCAACAGGACTCTGCGTCTTCACTCTTTCCTAACAACCCTAAACATAACCCTAACCGCAACAAGAAGCTGAACCCGAGTTAGACCCGAAAAAACACGTACGATGCCACTTTCTGCCATCCAAAAGTGCTCTCAGCGGAAGCCTTTGGGTACACCTGAACTCCCTGGGGGAGCCTTTACGCAACCCCACACTCAACAGGACTCTGCGTCTTCACTCTTTCCTAACAACCCTAAACATAACCCTAACCGCAACAAGAAGCTGAACCCGAGTTAGACCCGAAAAAACACGTACGGTGCCACTTTCTGCCATCAAAAAGTGCTCTCAGCGGAAGCCTTTGGGTACACCTGAACTCCCTGGGGGAGCCTTTACGCAACCCCGCACTCAACAGGACTCTGCGTCTTCACTCTTTCCTAACAACCCTAAACATAACCCTAACCGCAACAAGAAGCTGAACCCGAGTTAGACCCGAAAAAACACGTACGGTGCCACTTTCTGCCATCAAAAAGTGCTCTCAGCGGAAGCCTTTGGGTACACCTGAACTCCCTGGGGGAGCCTTTACGCAACCCCACACTCAACAGGACTCTGCGTCTTCACTCTTTCCTAACAACCCTAAACATAACCCTAACCGCAACAAGAAGCTCAACCCGAGTTAGACCCGAAAAAACACGTACGGTGCCACTTTCTGCCATCAAAAAGTGCTCTCAGCGGAAGCCTTTGGGTACACCTGAACTCCCTGGGGGAGCCTTTACGCAACCCCACACTCAACAGGACTCTGCGTCTTCGCTCTTTCCTAACAACCCTAAACATAACCCTAACCGCAACAAGAAGCTGAACCCGAGTTAGACCCGAAAAAACACGTACGGTGCCACTTTCTGCCATCAAAAAGTGCTCTCAGCGGAAGCCTTTGGGTACACCTGAACTCCCTGGGGGAGCCTTTACGCAACCCCACACTCAACAGGACTCTGCGTCTTCACTCTTTCCTAACAACCCTAAACATAACCCTAACCGCAACAAGAAGCTGAACCCGAGTTAGACCCGAAAAAACACGTACGGTGCCACTTTCTGCCATCCAAAAGTGCTCTCAGCGGAAGCCTTTGGGTACACCTGAACTCCCTGGGGGAGCCTTTACGCAACCCCACACTCAACAGGACTCTGCGTCTTCACTCTTTCCTAACAACCCTAAACATAACCCTAACCGCAACAAGAAGCTGAACCCGAGTTAGACCCGAAAAAACACGTACGGTGCCACTTTCTGCCATCAAAAAGTGCTCTCAGCGGAAGCCTTTGGGTACACGTGAACTCCCTGGGGGAGCCTTTACGCAACCCCACACTCAACAGGACTCTGCGTCTTCACTCTTTCCTAACAACCCTAAACATAACCCTAACCGCAACAAGAAGCTGAACCCGAGTTAGACCCGAAAAAACACGTACGGTGCCACTTTCTGCCATCAAAAAGTGCTCTCAGCGGAAGCCTTTGGGTACACCTGAACTCCCTGGGGGAGCCTTTACGCAACCCCACACTCAACAGGACTCTGCGTCTTCACTCTTTCCTAACAACCCTAAACATAACCCTAACCGCAACAAGAAGCTGAACCCGAGTTAGACCCGAAAAAACACGTACGGTGCCACTTTCTGCCATCAAAAAGTGCTCTCAGCGGAAGCCTTTGGGTACACCTGAACTCCCTGGGGGAGCCTTTACGCAACCCCACACTCAACAGGACTCTGCGTCTTCGCTCTTTCCTAACAACCCTAAACATAACCCTAACCGCAACAAGAAGCTGAACCCGAGTTAGACCCGAAAAAACACGTACGGTGCCACTTTCTGCCATCAAAAAGTGCTCTCAGCGGAAGCCTTTGGGTACACCTGAACTCCCTGGGGGAGCCTTTACGCAACCCCACACTCAACAGGACTCTGCGTCTTCACTCTTTCCTAACAACCCTAAACATAACCCTAACCGCAACAAGAAGCTGAACCCGAGTTAGACCCGAAAAAACACGTACGGTGCCACTTTCTGCCATCAAAAAGTGCTCTCAGCGGAAGCCTTTGGGTACACCTGAACTCCCTGGGGGAGCCTTTACGCAACCCCACACTCAACAGGACTCTGCGTCTTCACTCTTTCCTAACAACCCTAAACATAACCCTAACCGCAACAAGAAGCTGAACCTGAGTTAGACCCGAAAAAACACGTACAGTGCCACTTTCTGCCATCAAAAAGTGCTCTCAGCGGAAGCCTTTGGGTACACCTGAACTCCCTGGGGGAGCCTTTACGCAACCCCACACTCAACAGGACTCTGCGTCTTCACTCTTTCCTAACAACCCTAAACATAACCCTAACCGCAACAAGAAGCTGAACCCGAGTTAGACCCGAAAAAACACGTACGGTGCCACTTTCTGCCATCAAAAAGTGCTCTCAGCGGAAGCCTTTGGGTACACGTGAACTCCCTGGGGGAGCCTTTACGCAACCCCACACTCAACAGGACTCTGCGTCTTCACTCTTTCCTAACAACCCTAAACATAACCCTAACCGCAACAAGAAGCTGAACCCGAGTTAGACCCGAAAAAACACGTACGGTGCCACTTTCTGCCATCCAAAAGTGCTCTCAGCGGAAGCCTTTGGGTACACCTGAACTCCCTGGGGGAGCCTTTACGCAACCCCACACTCAACAGGACTCTGCGTCTTCGCTCTTTCCTAACAACCCTAAACATAACCCTAACCGCAACAAGAAGCTGAACCCGAGTTAGACCCGAAAAAACACGTACGGTGCCACTTTCTGCCATCAAAAAGTGCTCTCAGCGGAAGCCTTTGGGTACACCTGAACTCCCTGGGGGAGCCTTTACGCAACCCCACACTCAACAGGACTCTGCGTCTTCACTCTTTCCTAACAACCCTAAACATAACCCTAACCGCAACAAGAAGCTGAACCCGAGTTAGACCCGAAAAAACACGTACGGTGCCACTTTCTGCCATCAAAAAGTGCTCTCAGCGGAAGCCTTTGGGTACACCTGAACTCCCTGGGGGAGCCTTTACGCAACCGCACACTCAACAGGACTCTGCGTCTTCACTCTTTCCTAACAACCCTAAACATAACCCTAACCGCAACAAGAAGCTGAACCCGAGTTAGACCCGAAAAAACACGTACGGTGCCACTTTCTGCCATCCAAAAGTGCTCTCAGTGGAAGCCTTTGGGTACACCTGAACTCCCTGGGGGAGCCTTTACGCAACCCCACACTCAACAGGACTCTGCGTCTTCGCTCTTTCCTAACAACCCTAAACATAACCCTAACCGCAACAAGAAGCTGAACCCGAGTTAGACCCGAAAAAACACGTACGGTGCCACTTTCTGCCATCAAAAAGTGCTCTCAGCGGAAGCCTTTGGGTACACCTGAACTCCCTGGGGGAGCCTTTACGCAACCCCACACTCAACAGGACTCTGCGTCTTCACTCTTTCCTAACAACCCTAAACATAACCCTAACCGCAACAAGAAGCTGAACCCGAGTTAGACCCGAAAAAACACGTACGGTGCCACTTTCTGCCATCAAAAAGTGCTCTCAGCGGAAGCCTTTGGGTACACGTGAACTCCCTGGGGGAGCCTTTACGCAACCCCACACTCAACAGGACTCTGCGTCTTCACTCTTTCCTAACAACCCTAAACATAACCCTAACCGCAACAAGAAGCTGAACCCGAGTTAGACCCGAAAAAACACGTACGGTGCCACTTTCTGCCATCAAAAAGTGCTCTCAGCGGAAGCCTTTGGGTACACCTGAACTCCCTGGGGGAGCCTTTACGCAACCCCACACTCAACAGGACTCTGCGTCTTCACTCTTTCCTAACAACCCTAAACATAACCCTAACCGCAACAAGAAGCTGAACCCGAGTTAGACCCGAAAAAACACGTACGGTGCCACTTTCTGCCATCAAAAAGTGCTCTCAGCGGAAGCCTTTGGGTACACCTGAACTCCCTGGGGGAGCCTTTACGCAACCCCGCACTCAGCAGGACTCTGCGTCTTCACTCTTTCCTAACAACCCTAAACATAACCCTAACCGCAACAAGAAGCTGAACCCGAGTTAGACCCGAAAAAACACGTACGGTGCCACTTTCTGCCATCAAAAAGTGCTCTCAGCGGAAGCCTTTGGGTACACCTGAACTCCCTGGGGGAGCCTTTACGCAACCCCACACTCAACAGGACTCTGCGTCTTCACTCTTTCCTAACAACCCTAAACATAACCCTAACCGCAACAAGAAGCTCAACCCGAGTTAGACCCGAAAAAACACGTACGGTGCCACTTTCTGCCATCAAAAAGTGCTCTCAGCGGAAGCCTTTGGGTACACGTGAACTCCCTGGGGGAGCCTTTACGCAACCCCACACTCAACAGGACTCTGCGTCTTCGCTCTTTCCTAACAACCCTAAACATAACCCTAACCGCAACAAGAAGCTGAACCCGAGTTAGACCCGAAAAAACACGTACGGTGCCACTTTCTGCCATCAAAAAGTGCTCTCAGCGGAAGCCTTTGGGTACACCTGAACTCCCTGGGGGAGCCTTTACGCAACCCCACACTCAACAGGACTCTGCGTCTTCACTCTTTCCTAACAACCCTAAACATAACCCTAACCGCAACAAGAAGCTCAACCCGAGTTAGACCCGAAAAAACACGTACGGTGCCACTTTCTGCCATCCAAAAGTGCTCTCAGCGGAAGCCTTTGGGTACACCTGAACTCCCTGGGGGAGCCTTTACGCAACCCCACACTCAACAGGACTCTGCGTCTTCACTCTTTCCTAACAACCCTAAACATAACCCTAACCGCAACAAGAAGCTGAACCCGAGTTAGACCCGAAAAAACACGTACGGTGCCACTTTCTGCCATCAAAAAGTGCTCTCAGCGGAAGCCTTTGGGTACACCTGAACTCCCTGGGGGAGCCTTTACGCAACCCCACACTCAACAGGACTTTGCGTCTTCACTCTTTCCTAACAACCCTAAACATAACCCTAACCGCAACAAGAAGCTGAACCCGAGTTAGACCCGAAAAAACACGTACGGTGCCACTTTCTGCCATCAAAAAGTGCTCTCAGCGGAAGCCTTTGGGTACACCTGAACTCCCTGGGGGAGCCTTTACGCAACCCCACACTCAACAGGACTCTGCGTCTTCGCTCTTTCCTAACAACCCTAAACATAACCCTAACCGCAACAAGAAGCTGAACCCGAGTTAGACCCGAAAAAACACGTACGGTGCCACTTTCTGCCATCAAAAAGTGCTCTCAGCGGAAGCCTTTGGGTACACCTGAACTCCCTGGGGGAGCCTTTACGCAACCCCACACTCAACAGGACTCTGCGTCTTCACTCTTTCCTAACAACCCTAAACATAACCCTAACCGCAACAAGAAGCTGAACCCGAGTTAGACCCGAAAAAACACGTACGGTGCCACTTTCTGCCATCAAAAAGTGCTCTCAGCGGAAGCCTTTGGGTACACCTGAACTCCCTGGGGGAGCCTTTACGCAACCCCACACTCAACAGGACTCTGCGTCTTCACTCTTTCCTAACAACCCTAAACATAACCCTAACCGCAACAAGAAGCTGAACCTGAGTTAGACCCGAAAAAACACGTACGGTGCCACTTTCTGCCATCAAAAAGTGCTCTGAGCGGAAGCCTTTGGGTACACCTGAACTCCCTGGGGGAGCCTTTACGCAACCCCACACTCAACAGGACTCTGCGTCTTCACTCTTTCCTAACAACCCTAAACATAACCCTAACCGCAACAAGAAGCTGAACCCGAGTTAGACCCGAAAAAACACGTACGGTGCCACTTTCTGCCATCAAAAAGTGCTCTCAGCGGAAGCCTTTGGGTACACCTGAACTCCCTGGGGGAGCCTTTACGCAACCCCACACTCAACAGGACTCTGCGTCTTCACTCTTTCCTAACAACCCTAAACATAACCCTAACCGCAACAAGAAGCTGAACCCGAGTTAGACCCGAAAAAACACGTACGGTGCCACTTTCTGCCATCCAAAAGTGCTCTCAGCGGAAGCCTTTGGGTACACCTGAACTCCCTGGGGGAGCCTTTACGCAACCCCACACTCAACAGGACTCTGCGTCTTCGCTCTTTCCTAACAACCCTAAACATAACCCTAACCGCAACAAGAAGCTCAACCCGAGTTAGACCCGAAAAAACACGTACGGTGCCACTTTCTGCCATCAAAAAGTGCTCTCAGCGGAAGCCTTTGGGTACACCTGAACTCCCTGGGGGAGCCTTTACGCAACCCCACACTCAACAGGACTCTGCGTCTTCACTCTTTCCTAACAACCCTAAACATAACCCTAACCGCAACAAGAAGCTGAACCCGAGTTAGACCCGAAAAAACACGTACGGTGCCACTTTCTGCCATCAAAAAGTGCTCTCTGCGGAAGCCTTTGGGTACACGTGAACTCCCTGGGGGAGCCTTTACGCAACCCCACACTCAACAGGACTCTGCGTCTTCACTCTTTCCTAACAACCCTAAACATAACCCTAACCGCAACAAGAAGCTCAACCCGAGTTAGACCCGAAAAAACACGTACGGTGCCACTTTCTGCCATCAAAAAGTGCTCTCAGCGGAAGCCTTTGGGTACACCTGAACTCCCTGGGGGAGCCTTTACGCAACCCCACACTCAACAGGACTCTGCGTCTTCACTCTTTCCTAACAACCCTAAACATAACCCTAACCGCAACAAGAAGCTGAACCCGAGTAAGACCCGAAAAAACACGTACGGTGCCACTTTCTGCCATCAAAAAGTGCTCTCAGCGGAAGACTTTGGGTACACCTGAACTCCCTGGGGGAGCCTTTACGCAACCGCACACTCAACAGGACTCTGCGTCTTCACTCTTTCCTAACAACCCTAAACATAACCCTAACCGCAACAAGAAGCTGAACCCGAGTTAGACCCGAAAAAACACGTACGGTGCCACTTTCTGCCATCCAAAAGTGCTCTCAGCGGAAGCCTTTGGGTACACCTGAACTCCCTGGGGGAGCCTTTACGCAACCCCACACTCAACAGGACTCTGCGTCTTCGCTCTTTCCTAACAACCCTAAACATAACCCTAACCGCAACAAGAAGCTGAACCCGAGTTAGACCCGAAAAAACACGTACGGTGCCACTTTCTGCCATCAAAAAGTGCTCTCAGCGGAAGCCTTTGGGTACACCTGAACTCCCTGGGGGAGCCTTTACGCAACCCCACACTCAACAGGACTCTGCGTCTTCACTCTTTCCTAACAACCCTAAACATAACCCTAACCGCAACAAGAAGCTGAACCCGAGTTAGACCCGAAAAAACACGTACGGTGCCACTTTCTGCCATCAAAAAGTGCTCTCAGCGGAAGCCTTTGGGTACACCTGAACTCCCTGGGGGAGCCTTTACGCAACCCCGCACTCAACAGGACTCTGCGTCTTCACTCTTTCCTAACAACCCTAAACATAACCCTAACCGCAACAAGAAGCTGAACCCGAGTTAGACCCGAAAAAACACGTACGGTGCCACTTTCTGCCATCCAAAAGTGCTCTCAGCGGAAGCCTTTGGGTACACCTGAACTCCCTGGGGGAGCCTTTACGCAACCCCACACTCAACAGGACTCTGCGTCTTCACTCTTTCCTAACAACCCTAAACATAACCCTAACCGCAACAAGAAGCTCAACCCGAGTTAGACCCGAAAAAACACGTACGGTGCCACTTTCTGCCATCAAAAAGTGCTCTCAGCGGAAGCCTTTGGGTACACGTGAACTCCCTGGGGGAGCCTTTACGCAACCCCACACTCAACAGGACTCTGCGTCTTCGCTCTTTCCTAACAACCCTAAACATAACCCTAACCGCAACAAGAAGCTGAACCCGAGTTAGACCCGAAAAAACACGTACGGTGCCACTTTCTGCCATCAAAAAGTGCTCTCAGCGGAAGCCTTTGGGTACACGTGAACTCCCTGGGGGAGCCTTTACGCAACCCCACACTCAACAGGACTCTGCGTCTTCACTCTTTCCTAACAACCCTAAACATAACCCTAACCGCAACAAGAAGCTGAACCCGAGTTAGACCCGAAAAAACACGTACGGTGCCACTTTCTGCCATCAAAAAGTGCTCTCAGCGGAAGCCTTTGGGTACACCTGAACTCCCTGGGGGAGCCTTTACGCAACCCCACACTCAACAGGACTCTGCGTCTTCACTCTTTCCTAACAACCCTAAACATAACCCTAACCGCAACAAGAAGCTGAACCCGAGTTAGACCCGAAAAAACACGTACGGTGCCACTTTCTGCCATCCAAAAGTGCTCTCAGCGGAAGCCTTTGGGTACACCTGAACTCCCTGGGGGAGCCTTTACGCAACCCCACACTCAACAGGACTCTGCGTCTTCACTCTTTCCTAACAACCCTAAACATAACCCTAACCGCAACAAGAAGCTGAACCCGAGTTAGACCCGAAAAAACACGTACGGTGCCACTTTCTGCCATCAAAAAGTGCTCTCAGCGGAAGCCTTTGGGTACACCTGAACTCCCTGGGGGAGCCTTTACGCAACCGCACAGTCAACAGGACTCTGCGTCTTCACTCTTTCCTAACAACCCTAAACATAACCCTAACCGCAACAAGAAGCTGAACCCGAGTTAGACCCGAAAAAACACGTACGGTGCCACTTTCTGCCATCAAAAAGTGCTCTCAGCGGAAGCCTTTGGGTACACGTGAACTCCCTGGGGGAGCCTTTACGCAACCCCACACTCAACAGGACTCTGCGTCTTCACTCTTTCCTAACAACCCTAAACATAACCCTAACCGCAACAAGAAGCTGAACCCGAGTTAGACCCGAAAAAACACGTACGGTGCCACTTTCTGCCATCCAAAAGTGCTCTCAGCGGAAGCCTTTGGGTACACCTGAACTCCCTGGGGGAGCCTTTACGCAACCCCACACTCAACAGGACTCTGCGTCTTCACTCTTTCCTAACAACCCTAAACATAACCCTAACCGCAACAAGAAGCTCAACCCGAGTTAGACCCGAAAAAACACGTACGGTGCCACTTTCTGCCATCAAAAAGTGCTCTCAGCGGAAGCCTTTGGGTACACCTGAACTCCCTGGGGGAGCCTTTACGCAACCCCACACTCAACAGGACTCTGCGTCTTCACTCTTTCCTAACAACCCTAAACATAACCCTAACCGCAACAAGAAGCTGAACCCGAGTTAGACCCGAAAAAACACGTACGGTGCCACTTTCTGCCATCAAAAAGTGCTCTCAGCGGAAGCCTTTGGGTACACCAGACCTCCCTGGGGGAGCCTTTACGCAACCCCACACTCAACAGGACTCTGCGTCTTCGCTCTTTCCTAACAACCCTAAACATAACCCTAACCGCAACAAGAAGCTGAACCCGAGTTAGACCCGAAAAAACACGTACGGTGCCACTTTCTGCCATCAAAAAGTGCTCTCAGCGGAAGCCTTTGGGTACACCTGAACTCCCTGGGGGAGCCTTTACGCAACCCCACACTCAACAGGACTCTGCGTCTTCACTCTTTCCTAACAACCCTAAACATAACCCTAACCGCAACAAGAAGCTGAACCCGAGTTAGACCCGAAAAAACACGTACGGTGCCACTTTCTGCCATCAAAAAGTGCTCTCAGCGGAAGCCTTTGGGTACACCTGAACTCCCTGGGGGAGCCTTTACGCAACCCCACACTCAACAGGACACTGCGTCTTCACTCTTTCCTAACAACCCTAAACATAACCCTAACCGCAACAAGAAGCTGAACCCGAGTTAGACCCGAAAAAACACGTACGGTGCCACTTTCTGCCATCCAAAAGTGCTCTCAGCGGAAGCCTTTGGGTACACCTGAACTCCCTGGGGGAGCCTTTACGCAACCCCACACTCAACAGGACTCTGCGTCTTCACTCTTTCCTAACAACCCTAAACATAACCCTAACCGCAACAAGAAGCTGAACCCGAGTTAGACCCGAAAAAACACGTACGGTGCCACTTTCTGCCATCAAAAAGTGCTCTCAGCGGAAGCCTTTGGGTACACCTGAACTCCCTGGGGGAGCCTTTACGCAACCCCGCACTCAACAGGACTCTGCGTCTTCACTCTTTCCTAACAACCCTAAACATAACCCTAACCGCAACAAGAAGCTGAACCCGAGTTAGACCCGAAAAAACACGTACGGTGCCACTTTCTGCCATCAAAAAGTGCTCTCAGCGGAAGCCTTTGGGTACACCTGAACTCCCTGGGGGAGCCTTTACGCAACCCCACACTCAACAGGACTCTGCGTCTTCACTCTTTCCTAACAACCCTAAACATAACCCTAACCGCAACAAGAAGCTCAACCCGAGTTAGACCCGAAAAAACACGTACGGTGCCACTTTCTGCCATCAAAAAGTGCTCTCAGCGGAAGCCTTTGGGTACACCTGAACTCCCTGGGGGAGCCTTTACGCAACCCCACACTCAACAGGACTCTGCGTCTTCACTCTTTCCTAACAACCCTAAACATAACCCTAACCGCAACAAGAAGCTGAACCCGAGTTAGACCCGAAAAAACACGTACGATGCCACTTTCTGCCATCAAAAAGTGCTCTCAGCGGAAGCCTTTGGGTACACCTGAACTCCCTGGGGGAGCCTTTACGCAACCGCACACTCAACAGGACTCTGCGTCTTCACTCTTTCCTAACAACCCTAAGTATAACCCTAACCGCAACAAGAAGCTGAACCCGAGTTAGACCCGAAAAAACACGTACGGTGCCACTTTCTGCCATCAAAAAGTGCTCTCAGCGGAAGCCTTTGGGAACACCTGAACTCCCTGGGGGAGCCTTTACACAACCCCACACTCAACAGGACTCTGCGTCTTCACTCTTTCCTAACAACCCTAAACATAAGCCTAACCGGAACAAGAAGCTCAACCCGAGTTAGACCCGAAAAAACACGTACGGTGCCACTTTCTGCCATCAAAAAGTGCTCTCAGCGGAAGCCTTTGGGTACACCTGAACTCCCTGGGGGAGCCTTTACGCAACCCCACACTCAACAGGACTCTGCGTCTTCACTCTTTCCTAACAACCCTAAACATAACCCTAACCGCAACAAGAAGCTGAACCCGAGTTAGACCCGAAAAAACACGTACGGTGCCACTTTCTGCCATCAAAAAGTGCTCTCAGCGGAAGCCTTTGGGTACACCTGAACTCCCTGGGGGAGCCTTTACGCAACCCCACACTCAACAGGACTCTGCGTCTTCACTCTTTCCTAACAACCCTAAACATAACCCTAACCGCAACAAGAAGCTGAACCCGAGTTAGACCCGAAAAAACACGTACGGTGCCACTTTCTGCCATCAAAAAGTGCTCTCAGCGGAAGCCTTTGGGTACACGTGAACTCCCTGGGGGAGCCTTTACGCAACCCCACACTCAACAGGACTCTGCGTCTTCACTCTTTCCTAACAACCCTAAACATAACCCTAACCGCAACAAGAAGCTGAACCCGAGTTAGACCCGAAAAAACACGTACGGTGCCACTTTCTGCCATCCAAAAGTGCTCTCAGCGGAAGCCTTTGGGTACACCTGAACTCCCTGGGGGAGCCTTTACGCAACCCCACACTCAACAGGACTCTGAGTCTTCACTCTTTCCTAACAACCCTAAACATAACCCTAACCGCAACAAGAAGCTGTACCCGAGTTAGACCCGAAAAAACACGTACGGTGCCACTTTCTGCCATCAAAAAGTGCTCTCAGCGGAAGCCTTTGGGTACACCTGAACTCCCTGGGGGAGCCTTTACGCAACCCCACACTCAACAGGACTCTGCGTCTTCACTCTTTCCTAACAACCCTAAACATAACCCTAACCGCAACAAGAAGCTGAACCCGAGTTAGACCCGAAAAAACACGTACGGTGCCACTTTCTGCCATCAAAAAGTGCTCTCAGCGGAAGCCTTTGGGAACACCTGAACTCCCTGGGGGAGCCTTTACGCAACCCCACACTCAACAGGACTCTGCGTCTTCACTCTTTCCTAACAACCCTAAACATAACCCTAACCGCAACAAGAAGCTGAACCCGAGTTAGACCCGAAAAAACACGTACGGTGCCACTTTCTGCCATCAAAAAGTGCTCTCAGCGGAAGCCTTTGGGTACACCTGAACTCCCTGGGGGAGCCTTTACGCAACCCCACACTCAACAGGACTCTGCGTCTTCACTCTTTCCTAACAACCCTAAACATAACCCTAACCGCAACAAGAAGCTGAACCCGAGTTAGACCCGAAAAAACACGTACGGTGCCACTTTCTGCCATCAAAAAGTGCTCTCAGCGGAAGCCTTTGGGTACACCTGAACTCCCTGGGGGAGCCTTTACGCAACCCCACACTCAACAGGACTCTGAGTCTTCACTCTTTCCTAACAACCCTAAACATAACCCTAACCGCAACAAGAAGCTGAACCCGAGTTAGACCCGAAAAAACACGTACGGTGCCACTTTCTGCCATCAAAAAGTGCTCTCAGCGGAAGCCTTTGGGTACACCTGAACTCCCTGGGGGAGCCTTTACGCAACCCCACACTCAACAGGACTCTGCGTCTTCACTCTTTCCTAACAACCCTAAACATAACCCTAACCGCAACAAGAAGCTGAACCCGAGTTAGACCCGAAAAAACACGTACGGTGCCACTTTCTGCCATCAAAAAGTGCTCTCAGCGGAAGCCTTTGGGTACACCTGAACTCCCTGGGGGAGCCTTTACGCAACCCCACACTCAACAGGACTCTGAGTCTTCACTCTTTCCTAACAACCCTAAACATAACCCTAACCGCAACAAGAAGCTGAACCCGAGTTAGACCCGAAAAAACACGTACGGTGCCACTTTCTGCCATCAAAAAGTGCTCTCAGCGGAAGCCTTTGGGTACACCTGAACTCCCTGGGGGAGCCTTTACGCAACCCCACACTCAACAGGACTCTGCGTCTTCACTCTTTCCTAACAACCCTAAACATAACCCTAACCGCAACAAGAAGCTGAACCCGAGTTAGACCCGAAAAAACACGTACGGTGCCACTTTCTGCCATCAAAAAGTGCTCTCAGCGGAAGCCTTTGGGTACACGTGAACTCCCTGGGGGAGCCTTTACACAACCCCACACTCAACAGGACTCTGCGTCTTCACTCTTTCCTAACAACCCTAAACATAACCCTAACCGCAACAAGAAGCTGAACCCGAGTTAGACCCGAAAAAACACGTACGGTGCCACTTTCTGCCATCAAAAAGTGCTCTCAGCGGAAGCCTTTGGGTACACCTGAACTCCCTGGGGGAGCCTTTACGCAACCCCACACTCAACAGGACTCTGCGTCTTCACTCTTTCCTAACAACCCTAAACATAACCCTAACCGCAACAAGAAGCTGAACCCGAGTTAGACCCGAAAAAACACGTACGGTGCCACTTTCTGCCATCAAAAAGTGCTCTCAGCGGAAGCCTTTGGGTACACCTGAACTCCCTGGGGGAGCCTTTACGCAACCCCACACTCAACAGGACTCTGCGTCTTCACTCTTTCCTAACAACCCTAAACATAACCCTAACCGCAACAAGAAGCTGAACCCGAGTTAGACCCGAAAAAACACGTACGGTGCCACTTTCTGCCATCAAAAAGTGCTCTCAGCGGAAGCCTTTGGGTACACCTGAACTCCCTGGGGGAGCCTTTACGCAACCCCACACTCAACAGGACTCTGCGTCTTCACTCTTTCCTAACAACCCTAAACATAACCCTAACCGCAACAAGAAGCTGAACCCGAGTTAGACCCGAAAAAACACGTACGGTGCCACTTTCTGCCATCAAAAAGTGCTCTCAGCGGAAGCCTTTGGGTACACCTGAACTCCCTGGGGGAGCCTTTACGCAACCCCACACTCAACAGGACTCTGCGTCTTCGCTCTTTCCTAACAACCCTAAACATAACCCTAACCGCAACAAGAAGCTGAACCCGAGTTAGACCCGAAAAAACACGTACGGTGCCACTTTCTGCCATCAAAAAGTGCTCTCAGCGGAAGCCTTTGGGTACACGTGAACTCCCTGGGGGAGCCTTTACGCAACCCCACACTCAACAGGACTCTGCGTCTTCACTCTTTCCTAACAACCCTAAACATAACCCTAACCGCAACAAGAAGCTGAACCCGAGTTAGACCCGAAAAAACACGTACGGTGCCACTTTCTGCCATCAAAAAGTGCTCTCAGCGGAAGCCTTTGGGTACACCTGAACTCCCTGGGGGAGCCTTTACGCAACCCCACACTCAACAGGACTCTGCGTCTTCACTCTTTCCTAACAACCCTAAACATAACCCTAACCGCAACAAGAAGCTGAACCCGAGTTAGACCCGAAAAAACACGTACGGTGCCACTTTCTGCCATCAAAAAGTGCTCTCAGCGGAAGCCTTTGGGTACACGTGAACTCCCTGGGGGAGCCTTTACGCAACCCCACACTCAACAGGACTCTGCGTCTTCACTCTTTCCTAACAACCCTAAACATAACCCTAACCGCAACAAGAAGCTCAACCCGAGTTAGACCCGAAAAAACACGTACGGTGCCACTTTCTGCCATCAAAAAGTGCTCTCAGCGGAAGCCTTTGGGTACACCTGAACTCCCTGGGGGAGCCTTTACGCAACCCCACACTCAACAGGACTCTGCGTCTTCACTCTTTCCTAACAACCCTAAACATAACCCTAACCGCAACAAGAAGCTGAACCCGAGTTAGACCCGAAAAAACACGTACGGTGCCACTTTCTGCCATCAAAAAGTGCTCTCAGCGGAAGCCTTTGGGTACACCTGAACTCCCTGGGGGAGCCTTTACGCAACCCCACACTCAACAGGACTCTGCGTCTTCACTCTTTCCTAACAACCCTAAACATAACCCTAACCGCAACAAGAAGCTGAACCCGAGTTAGACCCGAAAAAACACGTACGGTGCCACTTTCTGCCATCAAAAAGTGCTCTCAGCGGAAGCCTTTGGGTACACCTGAACTCCCTGGGGGAGCCTTTACGCAACCCCACACTCAACAGGACTCTGCGTCTTCGCTCTTTCCTAACAACCCTAAACATAACCCTAACCGCAACAAGAAGCTGAACCCGAGTTAGACCCGAAAAAACACGTACGGTGCCACTTTCTGCCATCAAAAAGTGCTCTCAGCGGAAGCCTTTGGGTACACGTGAACTCCCTGGGGGAGCCTTTACGCAACCCCACACTCAACAGGACTCTGCGTCTTCACTCTTTCCTAACAACCCTAAACATAACCCTAACCGCAACAAGAAGCTGAACCCGAGTTAGACCCGAAAAAACACGTACGGTGCCACTTTCTGCCATCAAAAAGTGCTCTCAGCGGAAGCCTTTGGGTACACCTGAACTCCCTGGGGGAGCCTTTACGCAACCCCACACTCAACAGGACTCTGCGTCTTCACTCTTTCCTAACAACCCTAAACATAACCCTAACCGCAACAAGAAGCTGAACCCGAGTTAGACCCGAAAAAACACGTACGGTGCCACTTTCTGCCATCCAAAAGTGCTCTCAGCGGAAGCCTTTGGGTACACCTGAACTCCCTGGGGGAGCCTTTACGCAACCCCACACTCAACAGGACTCTGCGTCTTCACTCTTTCCTAACAACCCTAAACATAACCCTAACCGCAACAAGAAGCTGAACCCGAGTTAGACCCGAAAAAACACGTACGGTGCCACTTTCTGCCATCAAAAAGTGCTCTCAGCGGAAGCCTTTGGGTACACCTGAACTCCCTGGGGGAGCCTTTACGCAACCGCACACTCAACAGGACTCTGCGTCTTCACTCTTTCCTAACAACCCTAAACATAACCCTAACCGCAACAAGAAGCTGAACCCGAGTTAGACCCGAAAAAACACGTACGGTGCCACTTTCTGCCATCAAAAAGTGCTCTCAGCGGAAGCCTTTGGGTACACCTGAACTCCCTGGGGGAGCCTTTACGCAACCGCACACTCAACAGGACTCTGCGTCTTCACTCTTTCCTAACAACCCTAAACATAACCCTAACCGCAACAAGAAGCTGAACCCGAGTTAGACCCGAAAAAACACGTACGGTGCCACTTTCTGCCATCAAAAAGTGCTCTCAGCGGAAGCCTTTGGGTACACCTGAACTCCCTGGGGGAGCCTTTACGCAACCCCACACTCAACAGGACTCTGCGTCTTCACTCTTTCCTAACAACCCTAAACATAACCCTAACCGCAACAAGAAGCTGAACCCGAGTTAGACCCGAAAAAACACGTACGGTGCCACTTTCTGCCATCAAAAAGTGCTCTCAGCGGAAGCCTTTGGGTACACCTGAACTCCCTGGGGGAGCCTTTACGCAACCCCACACTCAACAGGACTCTGCGTCTTCACTCTTTCCTAACAACCCTAAACATAACCCTAACCGCAACAAGAAGCTGAACCCGAGTTAGACCCGAAAAAACACGTACGGTGCCACTTTCTGCCATCCAAAAGTGCTCTCAGCGGAAGCCTTTGGGTACACCTGAACTCCCTGGGGGAGCCTTTACGCAACCCCACACTCAACAGGACTCTGCGTCTTCACTCTTTCCTAACAACCCTAAACATAACCCTAACCGCAACAAGAAGCTCAACCCGAGTTAGACCCGAAAAAACACGTACGGTGCCACTTTCTGCCATCAAAAAGTGCTCTCAGCGGAAGCCTTTGGGAACACCTGAACTCCCTGGGGGAGCCTTTACGCAACCCCACACTCAACAGGACTCTGCGTCTTCACTCTTTCCTAACAACCCTAAACATAACCCTAACCGCAACAAGAAGCTGAACCCGAGTTAGACCCGAAAAAACACGTACGGTGCCACTTTCTGCCATCAAAAAGTGCTCTCAGCGGAAGCCTTTGGGTACACCTGAACTCCCTGGGGGAGCCTTTACGCAACCCCACACTCAACAGGACTCTGCGTCTTCACTCTTTCCTAACAACCCTAAACATAACCCTAACCGCAACAAGAAGCTGAACCCGAGTTAGACCCGAAAAAACACGTACGGTGCCACTTTCTGCCATCCAAAAGTGCTCTCAGCGGAAGCCTTTGGGTACACCTGAACTCCCTGGGGGAGCCTTTACGCAACCCCACACTCAACAGGACTCTGCGTCTTCACTCTTTCCTAACAACCCTAAACATAACCCTAACCGCAACAAGAAGCTGAACCCGAGTTAGACCCGAAAAAACACGTACGGTGCCACTTTCTGCCATCAAAAAGTGCTCTCAGCGGAAGCCTTTGGGTACACCTGAACTCCCTGGGGGAGCCTTTACGCAACCCCACACTCAACAGGACTCTGCGTCTTCACTCTTTCCTAACAACCCTAAACATAACCCTAACCGCAACAAGAAGCTGAACCCGAGTTAGACCCGAAAAAACACGTACGGTGCCACTTTCTGCCATCAAAAAGTGCTCTCAGCGGAAGCCTTTGGGTACACCTGAACTCCCTGGGGGAGCCTTTACGCAACCCCACACTCAACAGGACTCTGCGTCTTCACTCTTTCCTAACAACCCTAAACATAACCCTAACCGCAACAAGAAGCTGAACCCGAGTTAGACCCGAAAAAACACGTACGGTGCCACTTTCTGCCATCAAAAAGTGCTCTCAGCGGAAGCCTTTGGGTACACCTGAACTCCCTGGGGGAGCCTTTACGCAACCCCACACTCAACAGGACTCTGCGTCTTCACTCTTTCCTAACAACCCTAAACATAACCCTAACCGCAACAAGAAGCTGAACCCGAGTTAGACCCGAAAAAACACGTACGGTGCCACTTTCTGCCATCAAAAAGTGCTCTCAGCGGAAGCCTTTGGGTACACCTGAACTCCCTGGGGGAGCCTTTACGCAACCCCACACTCAACAGGACTCTGCGTCTTCACTCTTTCCTAACAACCCTAAACATAACCCTAACCGCAACAAGAAGCTGAACCCGAGTTAGACCCGAAAAAACACGTACGGTGCCACTTTCTGCCATCAAAAAGTGCTCTCAGCGGAAGCCTTTGGGAACACCTGAACTCCCTGGGGGAGCCTTTACGCAACCCCACACTCAACAGGACTCTGCGTCTTCACTCTTTCCTAACAACCCTAAACATAACCCTAACCGCAACAAGAAGCTGAACCCGAGTTAGACCCGAAAAAACACGTACGGTGCCACTTTCTGCCATCAAAAAGTGCTCTCAGCGGAAGCCTTTGGGTACACCTGAACTCCCTGGGGGAGCCTTTACGCAACCCCACACTCAACAGGACTCTGCGTCTTCACTCTTTCCTAACAACCCTAAACATAACCCTAACCGCAACAAGAAGCTGAACCCGAGTTAGACCCGAAAAAACACGTACGGTGCCACTTTCTGCCATCAAAAAGTGCTCTCAGCGGAAGCCTTTGGGTACACCTGAACTCCCTGGGGGAGCCTTTACGCAACCCCACACTCAACAGGACTCTGCGTCTTCACTCTTTCCTAACAACCCTAAACATAACCCTAACCGCAACAAGAAGCTGAACCCGAGTTAGACCCGAAAAAACACGTACGGTGCCACTTTCTGCCATCAAAAAGTGCTCTCAGCGGAAGCCTTTGGGTACACCTGAACTCCCTGGGGGAGCCTTTACGCAACCCCACACTCAACAGGACTCTGCGTCTTCACTCTTTCCTAACAACCCTAAACATAACCCTAACCGCAACAAGAAGCTGAACCCGAGTTAGACCCGAAAAAACACGTACGGTGCCACTTTCTGCCATCAAAAAGTGCTCTCAGCGGAAGCCTTTGGGTACACCTGAACTCCCTGGGGGAGCCTTTACGCAACCCCACACTCAACAGGACTCTGCGTCTTCACTCTTTCCTAACAACCCTAAACATAACCCTAACCGCAACAAGAAGCTGAACCCGAGTTAGACCCGAAAAAACACGTACGGTGCCACTTTCTGCCATCAAAAAGTGCTCTCAGCGGAAGCCTTTGGGTACACCTGAACTCCCTGGGGGAGCCTTTACGCAACCCCACACTCAACAGGACTCTGCGTCTTCACTCTTTCCTAACAACCCTAAACATAACCCTAACCGCAACAAGAAGCTGAACCCGAGTTAGACCCGAAAAAACACGTACGGTGCCACTTTCTGCCATCAAAAAGTGCTCTCAGCGGAAGCCTTTGGGAACACCTGAACTCCCTGGGGGAGCCTTTACACAACCCCACACTCAACAGGACTCTGCGTCTTCACTCTTTCCTAACAACCCTAAACATAACCCTAACCGCAACAAGAAGCTGAACCCGAGTTAGACCCGAAAAAACACGTACGGTGCCACTTTCTGCCATCAAAAAGTGCTCTCAGCGGAAGCCTTTGGGTACACCTGAACTCCCTGGGGGAGCCTTTACGCAACCCCACACTCAACAGGACTCTGCGTCTTCACTCTTTCCTAACAACCCTAAACATAACCCTAACCGCAACAAGAAGCTGAACCCGAGTTAGACCCGAAAAAACACGTACGGTGCCACTTTCTGCCATCAAAAAGTGCTCTCAGCGGAAGCCTTTGGG
>NW_028154101.1:22500-97507 GCF_964211835.1 Anser anser | reverse complement strand
GAGTCCAGAGAGTGCACTGGCACCACTGGGGATGCAGTGCAGTGAGTCCAGAGAGTGCACTGGCACCACTGGCGATGCACTGCAGTGAGTCCAGAGAGTGCTCTGTCACCACTGGGGATGCAGCGCAGTGACTCCAGAGAGTGCACTGGCACCACTGGGGATGCAGTGCAGTGAGTCCAGAGAGTGCACTGGCACCACTGGCGATGCAGTGCAGTGAGTCCAGAGAGTGCACTGGCACCACTGGGGATGCACTGCAATGACTCCAGAGAGTGCACTGGCACCACTGGGGATGCACTGCAGTGAGTCCAGAGAGTGCACTGGCACCTTGGGGATGCAGTGCAGTGACTCCAGAGAGTGCACTGGCACCACTGGGGATGCAGTGCAGTGAGTCCAGAGAGTGCACTGGCACCTTGGGAATGCAGTGCAGTGAGTCGAAAGAGTGCACTGGCAACACTAGGGATGCATTGCAGTGAGTCCAGAGAGTGCACTGGCACTCCTCGGAATGCACTGCATTGAGTCCAGAGAGTGCACAGGCACCACTGGGGATGCTGTGCAGTGAGTCCAGAGAGTGCACTGGCACCACTGGGGATGCAGTGCAGTGAGTCCAGAGAGTGCTCTGTCACCACTGGTGATGCAGCGCAGTGACTACAGAGAGTGCACTGGCACCACTGGGGATGCACTGAAGTGAGTCCAGAGAGTGCACTGGCACCACTGGGGATGCAGTGCAGTGACTCCAGAGAGTGCACTGGCACCACTGGGGATGCAGTGCAGTGACTCCAGAGAGTGCACTGGCACCACTGGGGATGCACTGCAGTGAGTCCAGAGAGTGCACTGGCACCACTGGGGATGCACTGCAGTGAGTCCAGAGAGTGCACTGGCACTACTGGGGATGCAGTGCAGTGAGTGCAGAGAGTGCACTGGCACCACTGGGGATGCACTGCAGTGAGTCCAGAGAGTGCACTGGCACCACTGGGGATGCACTGCAGTGAGTCCAGAGAGTGCACTGGCACTACTGAGGATGCAGTGCAGTGAGTCCAGAGAGTGCACTGGCACCACTGGGGATGCACTGCAGTGAGTCCAGAGAGTGCACTGGCACCACTGGGGATGCACTGCAGTGAGTCCGCAGAGTGCACTGGCACCACTGGGGATGCAGTGCAGTGAGTCCAGAGAGTGCACTGGCACCACTGGGGATGCACTGCAGTGAGTCCAGAGAGTGCACTGGCACCACTGTGGATGCACTGCAGTGAGTCCAGAGAGTGCACTGGCACCAGTGGGGTCTTCTTCTTCTTCTTCTTCTGCTTCTTCTAATTCTTCTTCTTCTTCTTTTCTTCTTTTCCTTTAAATTCTTCAAATTCTTCATATTCCTAAAAATCTCCTTCAATTTCATCGGCGTGTTCTCTTCTTCTTCTTCTTCTTCTTGTACTTCTTCTTCTTCTTTTTCTTCTTCTTCTTTCCTTCTTCTTCTTCTTCTTCTTTTCTTCTTTTCCTTTAAATTCTTCAAATTCTTCATATTCCTAAAAATCTCCTTCAATTTCATCGGAGTGTTTTCTTCTTCGTCTTCGTCTTCCTCTTCCTCTTCCTCTTCTTCTTCTTCTTCTTCTTCTTCTTCTTCTTCTCCTTCTTCTTCTTCTTCTTCTTCTTCTTCTCCTTCTTCTTCTCCTTCTTCTTCTTCTTCTTCTTCTTCTTCTTCTTCTTCTCCTTCTTCTCTTTCTTCTTCTTCTTCTTCTTCTTCTTCTTCTTCTCCTTCTTCTTCTTCTTCTTCTTCTCCTACTTCTTCTTCTTCTTTTCCCCCTCTTCTTCTTCTTCTTCTTCTTCTTCTTCTTCTCCTTCTTCTTCTTCTTCTTCTTCTCCTACTTCTTCTTCTTCTTTTCCCCCTCTTCTTCTTCTTCTTCTTCTTCTTCTTCTTCTTCTTCTTCTTCTTCTTCTTCTTCTTCTTCTTCTTCTTCTTCTTCTTCTTCTTCTCCTCCTTCTTCTCCTTCTTCTCCTTCTTCTCCTTCTTCTACTTCTTCTCCTTCTTCTCCTTCTTCTCCTTCTTCTTCTTCTTCTTCTTCTTCTTCTTTGCTCCTTTTCCTTTAAATTCTTCAAGTTCTTCGTATTCTTAAAAATCTCCTTCAATTTCATCGGCCTGTACACTTCTTCTTCTTCTTCTTCTTCTTCTTCTGCTTCTGCTCCTGCTTCTTCTACTTCTTCTTCTTCTTCTTCTTCTTCTTCTTCTTCTTCTTCTTCTTCTTCTTCTTTTCTTCTTTTCCTTTAAATTCTTCAAATTCTTCATATTCCTAAAAATCTCCATCAATTTCATCGGCGTGTTCTCTTCTTCTTCTTCTTCTTCTTCTACTTCTTCTTCTTCTTTTTCTTCTTCTTCTTTCCTTCTTCTTCTTCTTCTTCTTTTCTTCTTTTCCTTTAAATTCTTCAAATTCTTCATATTCCTAAAAATCTCCTTCAATTTCATCGGCGTGTTCTCTTCTTCTGCTTCTTCTTCTTCTACTTCTTCTTCTTCTTTTTCTTCTTCTTCTTTCCTTCTTCTTCTTCTTCTTCTTTTCTTCTCTGGAGTCACTGCACTGCATCCCAGTGGTGCCACTGCACTCTC
This sequence comes from Anser anser, assembly GCF_964211835.1. Classification (NCBI taxonomy): domain Eukaryota; kingdom Metazoa; phylum Chordata; class Aves; order Anseriformes; family Anatidae; genus Anser; species Anser anser. The sequence goes on along the minus strand of NW_028154101.1, from coordinate 94,920 downwards.
TGGACTCACTGCCGTGCATCCCCAGTGGTGCCAGTGCACTCTCTGGAGTCACTGCGCTGCATCCCCAGTGGTGCCAGTGCACTCTCTGGACTCACTGCACTGCATCCCCAGTGGTGCCAGTGCACTCTCTGGACTCACTGCAGTGCATCCCCAGTGGTGCCAGTGCACTCTCTGGACTCACTGCACTGCATCCCCAGTGGTGCCAGTGCAGTCTCTGGAGTCACTGCAGTGCATCCCCAGTGGTGCCAGTGCAATCTCTGGACTCACCGGGGTACATCCCCAGTGGTGCCAGTGCACTCTCTGGACTCACTGCACTGCATCCCCAGTGGTGCCAGTGCACTCTCTGGACTCACTGCACTGCATCCCCAGTGGTGCCAGTGCTCTCTCTGGACTCACTGCACTGCATCCCCAGTGGTGCCAGTGCACTCTCTGGACTCACTGCACTGCATCCGCAGTGGTGCCAGTGCACTCTCTGGACTCACTGCACTGCATCCCCAGTGGTGCCAGTGCACTCTCTGGATTCACTGCACTGCATCCCCAGTGGTGCCAGTGCACTCTCTGGAGTCACTGCAGTGCATCCCCAGTGGTGCCAGTGCACTCTCTGGACTCACTGCACTGCATCCCCAGTGGTGCCAGTGCACTCTGTGGACTCACTGCACTGCATCCCCATGGTGCCAGCGCACTCTCTGGAGTCACTGCACTACATACCCAAGGTGCCAGTTCACTCTCTGGACTCACTGCACTGCATCCCCAGTGGTGCCAGTGCAATCTCTGGACTCACTGCAGTGCATCCCCAGTGGTGCCAGTGCACTCTCTGGACTCACTGCACTGCATCCCCAGTGGTGCCAGTGCACTCTCTGGACTCACTGCAGTGCATCCCCTGTGGTGCCAGTGCACTCTGTGGACTCACTGCACTGCATCCCAAGTGGTGCCAGTGCACTCTCTGGACTCACTGCACTGCATCCCCAGTGGTGCCAGTGCACTCTCTGGAGTCACTGCACTGCATCCCCAGTGATGCCAGTGCACTCTCTGGACTCACTGCAGTGCATCCCCAGTGGTGCCAGTGCACTCTCTGGACTCACTGCACTGCATCCGCAGTGGTGCCAGTGCTCTCTCTGGACTCACTGCACTGCATCCCCAGTGGTGCCAGTGCACTCTCTGGACTCACTGCACTGCATCCGCAGTGGTGCCAGTGCACTCTCTGGACTCACTGCACTGCATCCCCAGTGGTGCCAGTGCACTCTCTGGATTCACTGCACTGCATCCCCAGTGGTGCCAGTGCACTCTCTGGAGTCACTGCAGTGCATCCCCAGTGGTGCCAGTGCACTCTCTGGACTCACTGCACTGCATCCCCAGTGGTGCCAGTGCACTCTCTGGACTCACTGCACTGCATCCCCAGTGGTTCCAGTGCACTCTCTGGACTCACTGCACTGCATCCCCAGTGGTGCCAGTGCACTCTCTGGAGTCACTGCGCTGCATCCCCAGTGGTGACAGAGCACTCTCTGGACTCACTGCAGTGCATCGCCAGTGGTGCCAGTGCACTCTCTGGACTCACTGCAGTGCATCCCCAGTGGTGCCAGTGCACTCTCTGGACTCACTGCACTGCATCCCCAGTGGTGCCTGTGCACTCTCTGGACTCACTGCACTGCATTTTCAGTGGTGCCAGTGCACTCTCTGGATTCACTGCACTGCATCCCCACTGGTGCCAGTGCACTCTCTGGACTCACTGCACTGCATCCCCAGTGGTGCCAGTGCACTCTCTGGACTCAATGCAGTGCATCGCCAGTGGTGCCAGTGCATTCTCTGGACTAACTGCATTGAATCCCCACTGGTGCCAGTGCACTCTCTGGACTCACTGCAGTGCATCCCCAGTGGTGCCAGTGCACTCTCTGGACTCACTGCACTGCATTCCCAGTGTTGCCAGTGCATTCTCTGGACTAACTGCCTTGAATCCCCACTGGTGCCAGTGCACTCTGCGGACTCACTGCAGTGCATCCCCAGTAGTGCCAGTGCACTCTCTGGACTCACTGCAGTGCATTCCCAGTGGTGCCAGTGCACTCTCTGGAGTCACTGCGCTGCGTCCCCAGTGGTGACAGAGCACTCTCTGGACTCACTGCCCTGCATCCCCAGTGGTGCCAGTGCACTCTCTGGACTCACTGCACTGCATCCCCTGTGGTGCCTGTGCACTCTCTGGACTCACTGCACTGCATTCCCAGTGGTGCCAGTGCACTCTCTGGATTCACTGCACTGCATCCCCACTGGTGCCAGTGCACTCTCTGGACTCACTGCACTGCATCCCCAGTGGTGCCAGTGCACTCTCTGGACTCACTGCACTGCATCCCCAGTGTTGCCAGTGCATTCTCTGGACTAACTGCCTTGAATCCCCACTGGTGCCAGTGCACTCTCTGGACTCACTGCACTGCATCCCCAGTGGTTCCAGTGCACTCTCTGGATTCACTGCACTGCATCCCCAGTGGTGCCAGTGCACTCTCTGGACTCACTGCAGTGCATCCCCAGTGGTGCCAGTGCACTCTCTGGACTCACTGCCCTGCATCCCCAGTGGTGCCAGTGCACTCTCTGGGCTCACTGCACTGCATGCCCAGTGGTGCCAGTGCACTCTCTGGATTCACTGCACTGCATCCCCAGTGGTGCCAGTGCACTCTCTGGACTCACTGCAGTGCATCGCCAGTGGTGCCAGTGCACTCTCTGGACTCAATGCAATGCATCCCTAGTGTTGCCAGTGCACTCTCTGGACTCACTGCACTGCATCCCCAGTGGTGCCAGTGCACTCTCTGGACTCACTGCACTGCATCCCCAGTGGTGCCGGTGCACTCTCTGGACTCACTGCACTGCATCCCCAGTGGTGCCGGTGCACTCTCTGGGCTCACTGCACTGCATCCCCAGTGTTGCCAGTGCATTCTCTGGACTAACTGCATTGAATCCCAAGTGGTGCCAGTGCACTCTCTGGACTCACTGCACTGCATCCCCAGTGGTTCCAGTGCACTATCTGGATTCACTGCACTGCATCCCCAGTGGTGCCAGTGCACTCTCTGGACTCACTGCACTGCATCCCCAATGGTGCCTGTGCACTCTATGGACTCAACGCAGTGCATTCCGAGGAGTGCCAGTGCACTCTCTGGACTCACTGCAGTGCATCCCGAGTGGTGCCAGTGCACTCTCTGGACTCACTGCACTGCATCCCCAGTGGTGCCAGTGCACTCTCTGGACTCACTGCAGTGCATCCCCTGTGGTGCCAGTGCACTCTATGGACTCACTGCACTGCATCCCCAGTGGTGCCAGTGCACTCTCTGGACTCACTGCAGTGCATCCGCAGTGGTGCCAGTGCACTCTCTGGAGTCACTGCAGTGCATCCCCAGTGGTGCCAGTGCACTCTCTGGACTCACTGCACTGCATTCCCTGTGGTGCCAGTGCACTCTCTGGACTCACTGCACTGCATCCCCAGTGGTGCCAGTGCACTCTCTGGACTCAGTGCACTGCATCCCCTGTGGTGCCTGTGCACTCTCTGGACTCACTGCACTGCATTCCCTGTGGTGCCAGTGCACTCTCTGGATTCACTGCACTGCATCCCCACTGGTGCCAGTGCACTCTCTGGACTCACTGCACTGCATCCCCAGTGGTGCCAGTGCACTCTCTGGACTCAATGCAGTGCATTGCCAGTGGTGCCAGTGCATTCTCTGGACTAACTGCATTGAATCCCCACTGGTGCCAGTGCACTCTCTGGACTCACTGCACTGCATCCCCAGTGGTGCCAGTGCACTCTCTGGACTCACTGCACTGCATCCCCAGTGGTGCCAGTGCATTCTCTGGACTAACTGCCTTGAATCCCCACTGGTGCAGGTGCACTCTCTGGACTCACTGCACTGCATCCCCAGTGGTGCCAGTGCACTCTCTGGATTCACTGCACTGCATCCCCACTGGTTACAGAGCACTCTCTGGACTCAATGCAATGCATCCCTAGTGTTGCCAGTGCACTCTCTGGACTCACTGCACTGCATCCCCAGTGGTGCCAGTGCACTCTCTAGATTCACTGCACTGCATCCCCAGTGGTGCAAGTGAACTCTCTGGACTCACTGCACTGCATCCCCAGTGGTGCCAGTGCATTCTCTGGACTAACTGCATTGAATCCCAAGTGGTGCCAGTGCACTCTCTGGACTCACTGCACTGCATCCCCAGTGGTGCCAGTGCACTCTCTGGATTCACTGCCCTGCATCCCCAGTGGTGCCAGTGCACTCTCTGGACTCACTGCACTGCATCCCCAGTGGTGCCAGTGCACTCTCTGGACTCACTGCACTGCATCCCCAATGGTGCCAGTGCACTCTCTGGACTCACTGCACTGCATCCCCACTGGTGCCTGTGCACTCTATGGACACAATGCAGTGCATTCCGAGGAGTGCCAGTGCACTCTCTGGACTCACTGCAGTGCATCCCGAGTGGTGCCAGTGCACTCTCTGGACTCACTGCACTGCATCCCCAGTGGTGCCAGTGCACTCTCTGGACTCACTGCAGTGCATCCCCTGTGGTGCCAGTGCACTCTGTGGACTCACTGCACTGCATCCCCAGTGGTGCCAGTGCACTCTCTGGACTCACTGCAGTGCATCCCCAGAGGTGCCAGTGCACTCTCTGGACTCACTGCAGTGCATCCCCAGTGGTGCCAGTGCACTCTCTGGACTCACTGCACTGCATTCCCAGTGGTGCCAGTGCACTCTCTGGAGTCACTGCAGTGCATCCCCAGTGGTGCCAGTGAACTCTCTGGACTCACTGCACTGCATTCCCTGTGGTGCCCGTGCACTCTCTGGACTCACTGCACTGCATCCCCAGTGGTGCCAGTGCACTCTCTGGACTCACTGCACTGCATCCCCAGTGGTGCCAGTGAACCCTCTGGACTCACTGCACTGCATCCCCAGTGGTGCCAGTGCACTCTCTGGATTCACTGCAGTGCATCCGAAGTGGTGCCAGTGCACTCTCTGGAGTCACTGCGCTGCATCCCCAGTGGTGCCAGTGCACTCTCTGGACTCACTGCAGTGCATCCCCAGTGTTGCCAGTGCACTCGCTGGACTCACTGCACTGCATCCCCAGTGGTGCCAGTGCACTCTCTGGACTCACTGCAGTGCATCCTCAGTGGTGCCAGTGCACTCTCTGGATTCACTGCACTGCATCCGCAGTGGTGACAGAGCACTCTCTGGACTCACTGCAGTGCATCGCCAGTGGTGCCAGTGCACTCTCTGGACTCACTGCAGTGCATCCCGAGTGGTGCCAGTGCACTCTCTGGACTCACTGCACTGCATCCCCAGTGGTGCCTGTGCACTCTCTGGACTCACTGCACTGCATTCCCAGTGGTGCCAGTGCACTCTCTGGATTCACTGCACTGCATCCCCACTGGTGCCAGTGCACTCTCTGGACTCACTGCACTGCATCCCCAGTGGTGCCAGTGCACTCTCTGGACTCAATGCAGTGCATCGCCAGTGGTGCCAGTGCATTCTCTGGACTAACTGCATTGAATCCCCACTGGTGCCAGTGCACTCTCTGGACTCACTGCAGTGCATCCCCAGTGGTGCCATTGCACTCTCTGGACTCACTGCACTGCATCCCCAGTGTTGCCAGTGCATTCTCTGGACTAACTGCCTTGAATCCCCACTGGTGCCAGTGCACTCTCTGGATTCACTGCAGTGCATCCCCACTGGTGCCAGTGCACTCTCTGGACTCACTGCACTGCATCCCCAGTGGTGCCAGTGCACTCTGCGGACTCACTGCAGTGCATCCCCAGTAGTGCCAGTGCACTCTCTGGACTCACTGCAGTGCATCCCCAGTGGTGCCAGTGCACTCTCTGGAGTCACTGCGCTGCATCCGCAGTGGTGCCAGTGCACTCTCTGGACTCACTGCCCTGCATCCCCAGTGGTGCCAGTGCACTCTCTGGACTCACTGCACTGCATCCCCTGTGGTGCCAGTGCACTCTCTGGACTCACTGCACTGCATTCCCAGTGGTGCCAGTGCACTCTCTGGATTCACTGCACTGCATCCCCACTGGTGACAGTGCACTCTCTGGACTCACTGCACTGCATCCCCAGTGGTGCCAGTGCACTCTCTGGACTCAATGCAGTGCATCGCCAGTGGTGCCAGTGCATTCTCTGGACTAACTGCATTGAATCCCCACTGGTGCCAGTGCACTCTCTGGACTCACTGCAGTGCATCCCCAGTGGTGCCAGTGCACTCTCTGGACTCACTGCACTGCATCCCCAGTGTTGCCAGTGCATTCTCTGGACTAACTGCCTTGAATCCCCACTGGTGCCAGTGCACTCTCTGGACTCACTGCACTGCATCCCCAGTGGTGCCAGTGCACTCTCTGGATTCACTGCACTGCATCCCCACTGGTGCCAGTGCACTCTCTGGACTCACTGCAGTGCATCCCCAGTGGTGCCAGTGCACTCTCTGGAATCACTGCACTGCATCCCCACTGGTGCCAGTGCACTCTCTGGACTCACTGCACTGCATCCCCAGTGGTGCCAGTGCACTCTCTGGATTCACTGCACTGCATCCCCAATGGTGCCTGTGCACTCTATGGACTCAATGCAGTGCATTCCGAGGAGTGCCAGTGCACTCTCTGGACTCACTGCAGTGCATCCCGAGTGGTGCCAGTGCACTCTCTGGACTCACTGCACTGCATCCCCAGTGGTGCCAGTGCACTCTCTGGACTCACTGCAGTGCATCCCCTGTGGTGCCAGTGCACTCTCTGGAGTCACTGCGCTGCATCCGCAGTGGTGCCAGTGCACTCTCTGGACTCACTGCCCTGCATCCCCAGTGGTGCCAGTGCACTCTCTGGACTCACTGCACTGCATCCCCTGTGGTGCCTGTGCACTCTCTGGACTCACTGCACTGCATTCCCAGTGGTGCCAGTGCACTCTCTGGATTCACTGCACTGCATCCCCACTGGTGACAGTGCACTCTCTGGACTCACTGCACTGCATCCCCAGTGGTGCCAGTGCACTCTCTGGACTCAATGCAGTGCATCGCCAGTGGTGCCAGTGCATTCTCTGGACTAACTGCATTGAATCCCCACTGGTGCCAGTGCACTCTCTGGACTCACTGCAGTGCATCCCCAGTGGTGCCAGTGCACTCTCTGGACTCACTGCACTGCATCCCCAGTGTTGCCAGTGCATTCTCTGGACTAACTGCCTTGAATCCCCACTGGTGCCAGTGCACTCTCTGGACTCACTGCACTGCATCCCCAGTGGTGCCAGTGCACTCTCTGGATTCACTGCACTGCATCCCCACTGGTGCCAGTGCACTCTCTGGACTCACTGCAGTGCATCCCCAGTGGTGCCAGTGCACTCTCTGGACTCACTGCACTGCATCCCCACTGGTGCCAGTGCACTCTCTGGACTCACTGCACTGCATCCCCAGTGGTGCCAGTGCACTCTCTGGATTCACTGCACTGCATCCCCACTGGTGCCAGTGCACTCTCTGGACTCACTGCACTGCATCCCCAGTGGTGCCAGTGCACTCTCTGGACTCACTGCACTGCATCCCCAATGGTGCCAGTGCACTCTCTGAACTCACTGCACTGCATCCCCAATGGTGCCTGTGCACTCTATGGACTCAATGCAGTGCATCCCCAGTGGTGCCAGTGCACTCTCTGGACTCACTGCACTGCATCCCCTGTGGTGCCAGTGCACTCTCTGGACTCACTGCACTGCATCCCCAGTGGTGCCAGTGCACTCTCTGGACTCACTGCAGTGCATCCCCTGTGGTGCCAGTGCACTCTGTGGACTCACTGCACTGCATCCCCAGTGGTGCCAGTGCACTCTCTGGACTCACTGCAGTGCATCCCCAGAGGTGCCAGTGCACTCTCTGGACTCACTGCAGTGCATCCCCAGTGGTGCCAGTGCACTCTCTGGACTCACTGCAGTGCATCCGCAGTGGTGCCAGTGCACTCTCTGGAGTCACTGCAGTGCATCCCCAGTGGTGCCAGTGAACTCTCTGGACTCACTGCACTGCATTCCCTGTGGTGCCCGTGCACTCTCTGGACTCACTGCACTGCATCCCCAGTGGTGCCAGTGCACTCTCTGGACTCACTGCACTGCATCCCCAGTGGTGCCAGTGCACTCTCTGGACTCACTGCACTGCATCCCCAGTGGTGCCAGTGCACTCTCTGGATTCACTGCAGTGCATCCGAAGTGGTGCCAGTGCACTCTCTGGAGTGACTGCGCTGCATCCCCAGTGGTGCCAGTGCACTCTCTGGACTCACTGCAGTGCATCCCCAGTGTTGCCAGTGCACTCGCTGGACTCACTGCACTGCATCCCCAGTGGTGCCAGTGCACTCTCTGGACTCACTGCACTGCATCCTCAGTGGTGCCAGTGCACTCTCTGGATTCACTGCACTGCATCCGCAGTGGTGACAGAGCACTCTCTGGACTCACTGCAGTGCATCGCCAGTGGTGCCAGTGCACTCTCTGGACTCACTGCAGTGCATCCCGAGTGGTGCCAGTGCACTCTCTGGACTCACTGCACTGCATCCCCAGTGGTGCCTGTGCACTCTCTGGACTCACTGCACTGCATTCCCAGTGGTGCCAGTGCACTCTCTGGATTCACTGCACTGCATCCCCACTGGTGCCAGTGCACTCTCTGGACTCACTGCACTGCATCCCCAGTGGTGCCAGTGCACTCTCTGGACTCAATGCAGTGCATCGCCAGTGGTGCCAGTGCATTCTCTGGACTAACTGCATTGAATCCCCACTGGTGCCAGTGCACTCTCTGGACTCAATGCAGTGCATCCCCAGTGGTGCCAGTGCACTCTCTGGACTCACTGCACTGCATCCCCAGTGTTGCCAGTGCATTCCCTGGACTAACTGCCTTGAATCCCCACTGGTGCCAGTGCACTCTCTGGATTCACTGCAGTGCATCCCCACTGGTGCCAGTGCACTCTCTGGACTCACTGCACTGCATCCCCAGTGGTGCCAGTGCACTCTGCGGACTCACTGCAGTGCATCCCCAGTAGTGCCAGTGCACTCTCTGGACTCACTGCAGTGCATCCCCAGTGGTGCCAGTGCACTCTCTGGAGTCACTGCGCTGCATCCGCAGTGGTGCCAGTGCACTCTCTGGACTCACTGCCCTGCATCCCCAGTGGTGCCAGTGCACTCTCTGGACTCACTGCACTGCATCCCCTGTGGTGCCTGTGCACTCTCTGGACTCACTGCACTGCATTCCCAGTGGTGCCAGTGCACTCTCTGGACTCACTGCCCTGCATCCCCACTGGTGACAGTGCACTCTCTGGACTCACTGCACTGCATCCCCAGTGGTGCCAGTGCACTCTCTGGACTCAATGCAGTGCATCGCCAGTGGTGCCAGTGCATTCTCTGGACTAACTGCATTGAATCCCCACTGGTGCCAGTGCACTCTCTGGACTAACTGCCTTGAATCCCCACTGGTGCCAGTGCACTCTCTGGACTCACTGCACTGCATCCCCAGTGGTGCCAGTGCACTCTCTGGATTCACTGCACTGCATCCCCACTGGTGCCAGTGCACTCTCTGGACTCACTGCAGTGCATCCCCAGTGGTGCCAGTGCACTCTCTGGACTCACTGCCCTGCATCCCCAGTAGTGCCAGTGCACTCTCTGGACTCACTGCAGTGCATCCCCAGTGGTGCCAGTGCACTCACTGGACTCACTGCACTGCATCCCCAGTGGTGCCAGTGCACTCTCTGGATTCATTGCACTGCATCCCCAGTGGTGCCAGTGCACTCTCTGGACTCAATGCAGTGCATCGCCAGTGGTGCCAGTGCACTCTCTGGACTCAATGCAATGCATCCCTAGTGTTGCCAGTGCACTCTCTGGACTCACTGCACTGCATCCCCAGTGGTGCCAGTGCACTCTCTGGACTCACTGCACTGCATCCCCAGTGGTGCCGGTGCACTCTGTGGACTCACTGCACTGCATCCCCAGTGGTGCCGGTGCACTCTCTGGACTCACTGCACTGCATCCCCAGTGTTGCCAGTGCATTCTCTGGACTAACTGCATTGAATCCCAAGTGGTGCCAGTGCACTCTCTGGACTCACTGCACTGCATCCCCAGTGGTTCCAGTGCACTCTCTGGATTCACTGCACTGCATCCCCAGTGGTGCCAGTGCACTCTCTGGACTCACTGCACTGCATCCCCAATGGTGCCTGTGCACTCTATGGGCTCAACACAGTGCATTCCGAGGAGTGCCAGTGCACTCTCTGGACTCACTGCAGTGCATCCCGAGTGGTGCCAGTGCACTCTCTGGACTCACTGCACTGCATCCCCAGTGGTGCCAGTGCACTCTCTGGACTCACTGCACTGCATCCCCACTGGTGCCAGTGCACTCTCTGGAGTCACTGCAGTGCATCCCCAGTGTTGCCAGTGCACTCTCTGGACTCACTGCACTGCATTCCCTGTGGTGCCAGTGCACTCTCTGGACTCACTGCACTGCATGCCCAGTGGTGCCAGTGCACTCTCTGGACTCAGTGCAGTGCATCCCCAGTGGTGCCAGTGCACTCTCTGGACTCACTGCAGTGCATCCCCAGTGGTGCCAGTGCACTCTCTGGACTCACTGCACTGCATCCCCTGTGGTGCCTGTGCACTCTCTGGACTCACTGCACTGCATTCCCAGTGGTGCCAGTGCACTCTCTGGATTCACTGCATTGCATCCCCACTGGTGCCAGTGCACTCTCTGGACTCACTGCACTGCATCCCCAGTGGTGCCAGTGCACTCTCTGGACTCAATGCAGTGCATTGCCAGTGGTGCCAGTGCATTCTCTGGACTAACTGCATTGAATCCCCACTGGTGCCAGTGCACTCTCTGGACTCACTGCATTGCATCCCCAGTGGTGCCAGTGCACTCTCTGGACTCACTGCACTGCATCCCCAGTGTTGCCAGTGCATTCTCTGGACTAACTGCCTTGAATCCCCACTGGTGCAGGTGCACTCTCTGGACTCACTGCACTGCATCCCCAGTGGTGCCAGTGCACTCTCTGGATTCACTGCACTGCATCCCCACTGGTGCCAGTGCACTCTCTGGACTCACTGCAGTGCATCCCCAGTGGTGCCAGTGCACTCTCTGGACTCACTGCCCTGCATCCCCAGTGGTGCCAGTGCACTCTCTGGATTCACTGCACTGCATCCCCAGTGGTGCCAGTGCACTCTCTGGGCTCACTGCACTGCATGCCCAGTGGTGCCAGTGCACTCTCTGGATTCACTGCACTGCATCCCCAGTGGTGCCAGTGCACTCACTGGACTCACTGCACTGCATCCCCAGTGGTGCCAGTGCACTCTCTGGATTCATTGCACTGCATCCCCAGTGGTGCCAGTGCACTCTCTGGACTCACTGCAGTGCATCCTCAGTGGTGGCAGTGCACTCTCTGGACTCAATGCAATGCATCCCTAGTGTTGCCAGTGCACTCTCTGGACTCACTGCACTGCATCCCCAGTGGTGCCAGTGCACTCTCTGGACTCACTGCACTGCATCCCCAGTGGTGCCAGTGCACTCTCTGGACTCACTGCACTGCATCCCCAGTGTTGCCAGTGCACTCTCTGGATTCACTGCACTGCATCCCCAGTGGTGCCAGTGCACTCTCTGGACTCACTGCACTGCATCCCCAGTGGTGCCAGTGCACTCTCTGGACTCACTGCACTGCATCCCCAAGGTGCCAGTGCACTCTCTGGACTCACTGCACTGCATCCCAGTGGTGCCAGTGCACTCTCTGGAGTCACTGCAGTGCATCCCCTGTGGCGGCAGTGCACTCTCTGGACTCACTGCACTGCATCCCCAGTGGTGACAGTGCACTCTCTGGACTCACTGCAGTGCATCCCCAGTGGTGCCAGTGTACTCTCTGGACTCAATGCACTGCATCCCCAGTGGTGCCTGTGCACTCTCTGGACTCAATGCACTGCATTCCCAAGGTGCCAGTGCACTCTCTGGACTCACTGCACTGCATCCCCAGTGGTGCCAGTGCACTCTCTGGAGTCAATGCACTGCATCCCCACTGGTGCCAGTGCACTTTCTGGACTCACTGCAGTGCATCCCCAGTGGTGCCAGTGCACTCTCTGGACTCACTGCAGTGCATCCCCAGTGGTGCCAGTGTACTCTCTGGACTCAATGCACTGCATCCCCAGTGGTGCCTGTGCACTCTCTGGACTCAATGCACTGCATTCCCAAGGTGCCTGTGCACTCTCTGGACTCACTGCAGTGCATTCCGAGGAGTGCCAGTGCACTCTCTGGACTCACTGCAATGCATCCCTAGTGTTGCCAGTGCACTCTCTGGACTCACTGCACTGCATCCCCAGTGGTGCCAGTATACTCTCTGGACTCAATGCACTGCATTCCCAAGGTGCCAGTGTACTCTCTGGACTCAATGCACTGCATCCCCAGTGGTGCCTGTGCACTCTCTGGACTCAATGCAGTGCATTCCGAGGAGTGCCAGTGCACTCTCTGGACTCACTGCACTGCATCCCTAGTGTTGCCAGTGCACTCTCTGGACTCACTGCACTGCATTCCCAAGGTGCCAGTGCACTCTCTGGACTCACTGCACTGCATCCCCAGTGGTGCCAGTGCACTCTCTGGACTCACTGCACTGCATCCCCAGTGGTGCCAGTGCACTCTCTGGACTCACTGCACTGCATCACCAGTGGTGCCAGTGCACTCTCTGGACTCACTGCAGTGCATCCCTAGTGGTGCCAGTGCACTCTCTGGACTCACTGCACTGCATCCCCAGTGGTGCCAGTGCACTCTCTGGACTCACTGCAGTGCATTCCGAGGAGTGCCAGTGCACTCTCTGGACTCACTGCACTGCATCCCCAATGGTGCCAGTGCACTCTCTGGACTCACTGCACTGCATCCCCAGTGGTGCCAGTGTACTCTCTGGACTCACTGCAGTGCATCCCCAGTGGTGCCAGTGCACTCTCTGGATTCACTGCACTGCATCCCCAGTGGTGCCAGTGCACTCTCTGGACTCACTGCACTGCATTCCCAAGGTGCCAGTGCACTCTCTGGATTCACTGCACTGCATCCCCAGGGGTGCAAGTGCACTCTCTGGACTCACTGCACTGCATCCCCAGTGGTGCCAGTGCACTCTCTGGACTCACTGCAGTGCATCCCCAGTGGTGCCAGTGCACTCTCTGGACTCACTGCACTGCATCCCCAGTGGTGCCAGTGCACTCTCTGGACTCACTGCAGTGCATCCCTAGTGGTGCCAGTGCACTCTCTGGACTCACTGCACTGCATCCCCAGTGGTGCCAGTGCACTCTCTGGACTCACTGCCCTGCATCCCCAAGGTGCCAGTGCACTCTCTGGACTCACTGCAGTGCATCCCCAGTGGTGCCAGTGCACTCTCTGGACTCACTGCACTGCATCCCCAGTGGTGCCAGTGCACTCCCTGGACTCACTGCAGTGCATCTAGAGTGGTGCCAGTGCAGTCTCTGGACTCACTGCAGTGCATCCCCAGTGGTGCCAGTGCACTCTCTGGACTCACTGCACTGCATCCCCACTGGTGCCAGTGCACTCTCTGGACTCACTGCACTGCATCCCCTGTGGTGCCAGTGCACTCTCTGGAGTTACTGCTCTGCATCCAGAGTGGTGACAGTGCACTCTGTGGACTCACTACAGTGCATCCCCAGTGGTGCCAGTGCAGTCTCTGGACTCACTGCAGTGCATCCCCAGTGGTGCCAGTGCACTCTCTGGACTCACTGCACTGCATCCCCAGTGGTGCCAGTCCACTCTATGGGCTCACTGCACTGCATCCCCAGTGGTGCCAGTGCACTCTCTGGACTCACTGCTCTGCATCCAGAGTGGTGACAGTGCACTCTCTGGACTCACTGCAGTGCATCCCCAGTGGTGCCAGTGCACTCTCTGGACTCACGGCAGTGCATCCCCAGTGGTGCCAGTGCACTCTCTGGACTCACTGCAGTGCATCCCCAGTGGTTCCAGTGCACTCTCTGGACTCACTGCAGTGCATCCCCAGTGGTTCCAGTGCACTCTCTGGACTCACTGCAGTGCATCCCCAGTGGTGCCAGTGCACTCTCTGGACTCACTGCAGTGCATCGTCAGTGGTGCCAGTGCACTCTCTGCACTCAATGCAATGCATCCCTAATGTTGCCAGTGCACTCTCTGGATTCAGTGCACTGCATCCCGAGTGGTGCCAGTGCACTCTCTGGACTCACTGCAAGGCATCCCCAGTGGTGCCAGTGCACTCTCTGGACTCACTGCACTGCATCCCCAGTGGTTCCAGTGCACTCTCTGGACTCACTGCACGGCACCCCAGGTGGTGCCAGTGCACTCTCTGGACTCACTGCAATGCATCCCCAGTGGTGCCAGTGCACTCTCTGGACTCACTGCACTGCATCCCCAGTGGTGCCAGTGCACTCTCTGGAGTTACTGCTCTGCATCCAGAGTGGTGACAGTGCACTCTATGGACTCACTGCACTGCATCCCCTGTGGTGCCAGTGCAGTCTCTGGACTCACTGCAGTGCATCCCCAGTGGTGCCAGTGCACTCTCTGTACTCAATGCAATGCATCCCTAATATTGCCAGTGCACTCTCTGGATTCACTGCACTGCATCCCCAATGGTGCCAGTGCACTCTCTGGACTCACTGCACTGCATCCCCAGTGGTGCCAGTGTACTCTCTGGACTCACTGCACTGCATCCCCAGTGGTGCCAGTGCACTCTCTGGACTCACTGCAGTGCATCCCCACTGGTGCCAGTGCACTCTCTGGAGTCACTGCAGTGCATCCCCAGTGGTGCCAGTGCACTCTCTGGACTCACTGCATTGCATTCCCTGTGGTGCCCGTGCACTCTCTGGACTCACTGCACTGCATCCCCAGTGGTGCCAGTGCACTCTCTGGACTCACTGCACTGCATCCCCAGTGGTGCCAGTGAACCCTCTGGACTCACTGCACTGCATCCCCAGTGGTGCCAGTGCACTCTCTGGACTCACTGCAGTGCATCCGAAGTGGTGCCAGTGCACTCTCTGGAGTCACTGCGCTGCATCCCCAGTGGTGCCAGTGCACTCTCTGGACTCACTGCACTGCATCCCCAGTGTTGCCAGTGCACTCTCTGGACTCACTGCACTGCATCCCCAGTGGTTCCAGTGCACTCTCTGGACTCACTGCACTGCATCCCCAGTGGTGCCAGTGCACTCTCTGGAGTCACTGCAGTGCATCCCCAGTGGTGACAGAGCACTCTCTGGACTCACTGCAGTGCATCGCCAGTGGTGCCAGTGCACTCTCTGGACTCACTGCAGTGCATCCCGAGTGGTGCCAGTGCACTCTCTGGACTCACTGCACTGCATCCCCAGTGGTGCCTGTGCACTCTCTGGACTCACTGCACTGCATCCCCAGTGGTGCCAGTGCACTCTCTGGATTCACTGCACTGCATCCCCACTGGTGCCAGTGCACTCTCTGGACTCACTGCACTGCATCCCCAGTGGTGCCAGTGCACTCTCTGGACTCAATGCAGTGCATCGCCAGTGGTGCCAGTGCATTCTCTGGACTAACTGCATTGAATCCCCACTGGTGCCAGTGCACTCTCTGGACTCACTGCAGTGCATCCCCAGTGGTGCCAGTGCACTCTCTGGACTCACTGCACTGCATCCCCAGTGTTGCCAGTGGATTCTCTGGACTAACTGCCTTGAATCCCCACTGGTGCCAGTGCACTCTCTGGATTCACTGCAGTGCATCCCCAGTGGTGCCAGTGCACTCTCTGGACTCACTGCACTGCATCCCCAGTGGTGCCAGTGCACTCTGCGGACTCACTGCAGTGCATCCCCAGTAGTGCCAGTGCACTCTCTGGACTCACTGCAGTGCATCCCCAGTGGTGCCAGTGCACTCTCTAGACTCACTGCAGTGCATCCCCAATGGTGCCTGTGCACTCTATGGACTCAACGCAGTGCATTCCGAGGAGTGCCAGTGCACTCTCTGGACTCACTGCAGTGCATCCCGAGTGGTGCCAGTGCACTCTCTGGACTCACTGCACTGCATCCCCAGTGGTGCCAGTGCACTCTCTGGACTCACTGCAGTGCATCACCTGTGGTGCCAGTGCACTCTATGGACTCACTGCACTGCATCCCCAGTGGTGCCAGTGCACTCTCTGGACTCACTGCAGTGCATCCGCAGTGGTGCCAGTGCACTCTCTGGAGTCACTGCAGTGCATCCCCAGTGGTGCCAGTGCACTCTCTGGACTCACTGCACTGCATTCCCTGTGGTGCCAGTGCACTCTCTGGACTCACTGCACTGCATCCCCAGTGGTGCCAGTGCACTCTCTGGACTCACTGCACTGCATCCCCTGTGGTGCCTGTGCACTCTCTGGACGCACTGCACTGCATTCCCTGTGGTGCCAGTGCACTCTCTGGATTCACTGCACTGCATCCCCACTGGTGCCAGTGCACTCTCTGGACTCACTGCACTGCATCCCCACTGGTGCCAGTGCACTCTCTGGACTCACTGCACTGCATCCCCAGTGTTGCCAGTGCATTCTCTGGACTAACTGCCTTGAATCCCCACTGGTGCAGGTGCACTCTCTGGACTCACTGCACTGCATCCCCAGTGGTGCCAGTGCACTCTCTGGACTCACTGCACTGCATCCCCACTGGTGACAGAGCACTCTCTGGACTCACTGCAGTGCATCGCCAGTGGTGCCAGTGCACTCTCTGGACTCACTGCACTGCATCCCCAGTGGTGCCAGTGCACTCTCTGGACTCACTGCACTGCATCCCCTGTGGTGCCTGTGCACTCTCTGGACTCACTGCACTGCATTCCCAGTGGTGCCAGTGCACTCTCTGGATTCACTGCACTGCATCCCCACTGGTGCCAGTGCACTCTCTGGACTCACTGCACTGCATCCCCAGTGGTGCCAGTGCACTCTCTGGACTCAATGCAGTGCATCGCCAGTGGTGCCAGTGCATTCTCTGGACTAACTGCATTGAATCCCCACTGGTGCCAGTGCATTCTCTGGACTAACTGCCTTGAATCCCCACTGGTGCCAGTGCACTCTCTGGACTCACTGCACTGCATCCCCAGTGGTGCCAGTGCACTCTCTGGATTCACTGCACTGCATCCCCACTGGTGCCAGTGCACTCTCTGGACTCACTGCAGTGCATCCCCAGTGGTGCCAGTGCACTCTCTGGACTCACTGCCCTGCATCCCCAGTAGTGCCAGTGCACTCTCTGGATTCACTGCACTGCATCCCCAGTGGTGCCAGTGCACTCTCTGGGCTCACTGCACTGCATGCCCAGTGGTGCCAGTGCACTCTCTGGATTCACTGCACTGCATCCCCAGTGGTGCCAGTGCACTCACTGGACTCACTGCACTGCATCACCAGTGGTGCCAGTGCACTCTCTGGATTCATTGCACTGCATCCCCAGTGGTGCCAGTGCACTCTCTGGACTCACTGCACTGCATCGCCAGTGGTGCCAGTGCACTCTCTGGACTCAATGCAATGCATCCCTAGTGTTGCCAGTGCACTCTCTGGACTCACTGCACTGCATCCCCAGTGGTGCCAGTGCACTCTCTGGACTCACTGCACTGCATCCCCAGTGGTGCCGGTGCACTCTGTGGACTCACTGCACTGCATCCCCAGTGGTGCCGGTGCACTCTCTGGACTCACTGCACTGCATCCCCAGTGTTGCCAGTGCATTCTCTGGACTAACTGCATTGAATCCCAAGTGGTGCCAGTGCACTCTCTGGACTCACTGCACTGCATCCCCAGTGGTTCCAGTGCACTCTCTGGATTCACTGCACTGCATCCCCAGTGGTGCCAGTGCACTCTCTGGACTCACTGCACTGCATCCCCAATGGTGCCTGTGCACTCTATGGGCTTAACGCAGTGCATTCCGAGGAGTGCCAGTGCACTCTCTGGACTCACTGCAGTGCATCCCGAGTGGTGCCAGTGCACTCTCTGGACTCACTGCACTGCATCCCCAGTGGTGCCAGTGCACTCTCTGGACTCACTGCAGTGCATCCCCTGTGGTGCCAGTGCACTCTATGGACTCACTGCACTGCATCCCCAGTGGTGCCAGTGCACTCTCTGGACTCACTGCAGTGCATCCGCAGTGGTGCCAGTGCACTCTCTGGAGTCACTGCAGTGCATCCCCAGTGTTGCCAGTGCACTCTCTGGACCCACTGCACTGCATTCCCTGTGGTGCCAGTGCACTCTCTGGACTCACTGCACTGCATCCCCAGTGGTGCCAGTGCACTCTCTGGACTCAGTGCAGTGCATCCCCAGTGGTGCCAGTGCACTCTCTGGACTCACTGCAGTGCATCGCCAGTGGTGCCAGTGCACTCTCTGGACTCACTGCACTGCATCCCCAGTGGTGCCAGTGCACTCTCTGGACTCACTGCACTGCATCCCCTGTGGTGCCTGTGCACTCTCTGGACTCACTGCACTGCATTCCCAGTGGTGCCAGTGCACTCTCTGGATTCACTGCACTGCATCCCCACTGGTGCCAGTGCACTCTCTGGACTCACTGCACTGCATCCCCAGTGGTGCCAGTGCACTCTCTGGACTCAATGCAGTGCATTGCCAGTGGTGCCAGTGCATTCTCTGGACTAACTGCATTGAATCCCCACTGGTGCCAGTGCACTCTCTGGACTCACTGCAGTGCATCCCCAGTGGTGCCAGTGCACTCTCTGGACTCACTGCACTGCATCCCCAGTGTTGCCAGTGCATTCTCTGGACTAACTGCCTTGAATCCCCACTGGTGCAGGTGCACTCTCTGGACTCACTGCACTGCATCCCCAGTGGTGCCAGTGCACTCTCTGGATTCACTGCACTGCATCCCCACTGGTGCCAGTGCACTCTCTGGACTCACTGCAGTGCATCCCCAGTGGTGCCAGTGCACTCTATGGACTCACTGCCCTGCATCCCCAGTGGTGCCAGTGCACTCTCTGGATTCACTGCACTGCATCCCCAGTGGTGCCAGTGCACTCTCTGGGCTCACTGCACTGCATGCCCAGTGGTGCCAGTGCACTCTCTGGATTCACTGCACTGCATCCCCAGTGGTGCCAGTGCACTCACTGGACTCACTGCACTGCATCCCCACTGGTGCCAGTGCACTCTCTGGATTCATTGCACTGCATCCCCAGTGGTGCCAGTGCACTCTCTGGACTCACTGCAGTGCATCCTCAGTGGTGCCAGTGCACTCTCTGGACTCAATGCAATGCATCCCTAGTGTTGCCAGTGCACTCTCTGGACTCACTGCACTGCATCCCCAGTGGTGCCAGTGCATTCTCTGGACTAACTGCATTGAATCCCCACTGGTGCAGGTGCACTCTCTGGACTCACTGCACTGCATCCCCAGTGGTGCCAGTGCACTCTCTGGATTCACTGCACTGCATCCCCACTGGTGACAGAGCACTCTCTGGACTCACTGCAGTGCATCGCCAGTGGTGCCAGTGCACTCTCTGGACTCACTGCACTGCATCCCCAGTGGTGCCAGTGCACTCTCTGGACTCACTGCACTGCATCCCCTGTGGTGCCTGTGCACTCTCTGGACTCACTGCACTGCATCCCCAGTGGTGCCAGTGCACTCTCTGGATTCACTGCACTGCATCCCCACTGGTGCCAGTGCACTCTCTGGACTCACTGCACTGCATCCCCAGTGGTGCCAGTGCACTCTCTGGACTCAATGCAGTGCATCGCCAGTGGTGCCAGTGCATTCTCTGGACTAACTGCATTGAATCCCCACTGGTGCCAGTGCACTCTCTGGACTCACTGCAGTGCATCCCCAGTGGTGCCAGTGCACTCTCTGGACTCACTGCACTGCATCCCCAGTGTTGCCAGTGCATTCTCTGGACTAACTGCCTTGAATCCCCACTGGTGCCAGTGCACTCTCTGGACTCACTGCACTGCATCCCCAATGGTGCCAGTGCACTCTCTGGATTCACTGCACTGCATCCCCACTGGTGCCAGTGCACTCTCTGGACTCACTGCAGTGCATCCCCAGTGGTGCCAGTGCACTCTCTGGACTCACTGCCCTGCATCCCCAGTAGTGCCAGTGCACTCTCTGGATTCACTGCACTGCATCCCCAGTGGTGCCAGTGCACTCTCTGGGCTCACTGCACTGCATGCCCAGTGGTGCCAGTGCACTCTCTGGATTCACTGCACTGCATCCCCAGTGGTGCCAGTGCACTCACTGGACTCACTGCACTGCATCCCCAGTGGTGCCAGTGCACTCTCTGGATTCATTGCACTGCATCCCCAGTGGTGCCAGTGCACTCTCTGGACTCACTGCAGTGCATCGCCAGTGGTGCCAGTGCACTCTCTGGACTCAATGCAATGCATCCCTAGTGTTGCCAGTGCACTCTCTGGACTCACTGCACTGCATCCCCAGTGGTGCCAGTGTACTCTCTGGACTCACTGCACTGCATCCCCAGTGGTGCCGGTGCACTCTCTGGACTCACTGCACTGCATCCCAAGTGGTGCCGGTGCACTCTCTGGACTCACTGCACTGCATCCCCAGTGTTGCCAGTGCATTCTCTGGACTAACTGCATTGAATCCCAAGTGGTGCCAGTGCACTCTGTGGACTCACTGCACTGCATCCCCAGTGGTTCCAGTGCACTCTCTGGATTCACTGCACTGCATCCCCAGTGGTGCCAGTGCACTCTCTGGACTCACTGCACTGCATCCCCAATGGTGCCTGTGCACTCTATGGGCTCAACGCAGTGCATTCCGAGGAGTGCCAGTGCACTCTCTGGATTCACTGCACTGCATCCCCAGTGGTGCCAGTGCACTCACTGGACTCACTGCACTGCATCCCCACTGGTGCCAGTGCACTCTCTGGATTCATTGCACTGCATCCCCAGTGGTGCCAGTGCACTCTCTGGACTCACTGCAGTGCATCCTCAGTGGTGCCAGTGCACTCTCTGGACTCAATGCAATGCATCCCTAGTGTTGCCAGTGCACTCTCTGGACTCACTGCACTGCATCCCCAGTGGTGCCAGTGCATTCTCTGGACTAACTGCATTGAATCCCCACTGGTGCAGGTGCACTCTCTGGACTCACTGCACTGCATCCCCAGTGGCGCCAGTGCACTCTCAGGATTCACTGCACTGCATCTCCACTGGTGACAGAGCACTCTCTGGACTCACTGCAGTGCATCGCCAGTGGTGCCAGTGCACTCTCTGGACTCACTGCACTGCATCCCCAGTGGTGCCAGTGCACTCTCTGGACTCACTGCACTGCATCCCCTGTGGTGCCTGTGCACTCTCTGGACTCACTGCACTGCATCCCCAGTGGTGCCAGTGCACTCTCTGGATTCACTGCACTGCATCCCCACTGGTGCCAGTGCACTCTCTGGACTCACTGCACTGCATCCCCAGTGGTGCCAGTGCACTCTCTGGACTCAATGCAGTGCATCGCCAGTGGTGCCAGTGCATTCTCTGGACTAACTGCATTGAATCCCCACTGGTGCCAGTGCACTCTCTGGACTCACTGCAGTGCATCCCCAGTGGTGCCAGTGCACTCTCTGGACTCACTGCACTGCATCCCCAGTGTTGCCAGTGCATTCTCTGGACTAACTGCCTTGAATCCCCACTGGTGCCAGTGCACTCTCTGGACTCACTGCACTGCATCCCCAATGGTGCCAGTGCACTCTCTGGATTCACTGCACTGCATCCCCACTGGTGCCAGTGCACTCTCTGGACTCACTGCAGTGCATCCCCAGTGGTGCCAGTGCACTCTCTGGACTCACTGCCCTGCATCCCCAGTAGTGCCAGTGCACTCTCTGGATTCACTGCACTGCATCCCCAGTGGTGCCAGTGCACTCTCTGGGCTCACTGCACTGCATGCCCAGTGGTGCCAGTGCACTCTCTGGATTCACTGCACTGCATCCCCAGTGGTGCCAGTGCACTCACTGGACTCACTGCACTGCATCCCCAGTGGTGCCAGTGCACTCTCTGGATTCATTGCACTGCATCCCCAGTGGTGCCAGTGCACTCTCTGGACTCACTGCAGTGCATCGCCAGTGGTGCCAGTGCACTCTCTGGACTCAATGCAATGCATCCCTAGTGTTGCCAGTGCACTCTCTGGACTCACTGCACTGCATCCCCAGTGGTGCCAGTGTACTCTCTGGACTCACTGCACTGCATCCCCAGTGGTGCCGGTGCACTCTCTGGACTCACTGCACTGCATCCCAAGTGGTGCCGGTGCACTCTCTGGACTCACTGCACTGCATCCCCAGTGTTGCCAGTGCATTCTCTGGACTAACTGCATTGAATCCCAAGTGGTGCCAGTGCACTCTCTGGACTCACTGCACTGCATCCCCAGTGGTTCCAGTGCACTCTCTGGATTCACTGCACTGCATCCCCAGTGGTGCCAGTGCACTCTCTGGACTCACTGCACTGCATCCCCAATGGTGCCTGTGCACTCTATGGGCTCAACGCAGTGCATTCCGAGGAGTGCCAGTGCACTCTCTGGACTCACTGCACTGCATCCGCAGTGGTGCCAGTGCACTCTCTGGAGTCACTGCAGTGCATCCCCAGTGGTGCCAGTGCACTCTCTGGACTCACTGCACTGCATTCCCTGTGGTGCCAGTGCACTCTCTGGACTCACTGCACTGCATCCCCAGTGGTGCCAGTGCACTCTCTGGACTCAGTGCAGTGCATCCCCAGTGGTGCCAGTGCACTCTCTGGACTCACTGCACTGCATCCCCAGTGGTGCCAGTGCACTCTCTGGACTCACTGCACTGCATCCCCTGTGGTGCCTGTGCACTCTCTGGACTCACTGCACTGCATTCCCAGTGGTGCCAGTGCACTCTCTGGATTCACTGCACTGCATCCCCACTGGTGCCAGTGCACTCTCTGGACTCACTGCACTGCATCCCCAATGGTGCCAGTGCACTCTCTGGACTCAATGCAGTGCATTGCCAGTGGTGCCTGTGCACTCTCTGGACTCACTGCACTGCATCGCCAGTGGTGCCAGTGCATTCTCTGGACTAACTGCATTGAATCCCCACTGGTGCCAGTGCACTCTCTGGACTCACTGCAGTGCATCCCCAGTGGTGCCAGTGCACTCTCTGGACTCACTGCACTGCATCCCCAGTGTTGCCAGTGCATTCTCTGGACTAACTGCCTTGAATCCCCACTGGTGCCAGTGCACTCTCTGGACTCACTGCACTGCATCCCCAATGGTGCCAGTGCACTCTCTGGATTCACTGCACTGCATCCCCACTGGTGCCAGTGCACTCTCTGGACTCACTGCAGTGCATCCCCAGTGGTGCCAGTGCACTCTCTGGACTCACTGCCCTGCATCCCCAGTAGTGCCAGTGCACTCTCTGGATTCACTGCACTGCATCCCCAGTGGTGCCAGTGCACTCTCTGGGCTCACTGCACTGCATGCCCAGTGGTGCCAGTGCACTCTCTGGATTCACTGCACTGCATCCCCAGTGGTGCCAGTGCACTCACTGGACTCACTGCACTGCATCCCCAGTGGTGCCAGTGCACTCTCTGGATTCATTGCACTGCATCCCCAGTGGTGCCAGTGCACTCTCTGGACTCACTGCAGTGCATCGCCAGTGGTGCCAGTGCACTCTCTGGACTCAATGCAATGCATCCCTAGTGTTGCCAGTGCACTCTCTGGACTCACTGCGCTGCATCCCCAGTGGTGCCAGTGTACTCTCTGGACTCACTGCACTGCATCCCCAGTGGTGCCGGTGCACTCTCTGGACTCACTGCACTGCATCCCAAGTGGTGCCGGTGCACTCTCTGGACTCACTGCACTGCATCCCCAGTGTTGCCAGTGCATTCTCTGGACTAACTGCATTGAATCCCAAGTGGTGCCAGTGCACTCTCTGGACTCACTGCACTGCATCCCCAGTGGTTCCAGTGCACTCTCTGGATTCACTGCACTGCATCCCCAGTGGTGCCAGTGCACTCTCTGGACTCACTGCACTGCATCCCTAATGGTGCCTGTGCACTCTATGGGCTCAACGCAGTGCATTCCGAGGAGTGCCAGTGCACTCTCTGGATTCACTGCACTGCATCCCCAGTGGTGCCAGTGCACTCACTGGACTCACTGCACTGCATCCCCACTGGTGACAGTGCACTCTCTGGATTCATTGCACTGCATCCCCAGTGGTGCCAGTGCACTCTCTGGACTCACTGCAGTGCATCCTCAGTGGTGCCAGTGCACTCTCTGGACTCAATGCAATGCATCCCTAGTGTTGCCAGTGCACTCTCTGGACTCACTGCACTGCATCCCCAGTGGTGCCAGTGCACTCTCTGGATTCACTGCACTGCATCTCCACTGGTGACAGAGCACTCTCTGGACTCACTGCAGTGCATCGCCAGTGGTGCCAGTGCACTCTCTGGACTCACTGCACTGCATCCCCAGTGGTGCCAGTGCACTCTCTGGACTCACTGCACTGCATCCCCTGTGGTGCCTGTGCACTCTCTGGACTCACTGCACTGCATCCCCAGTGGTGCCAGTGCACTCTCTGGATTCACTGCACTGCATCCCCACTGGTGCCAGTGCACTCTCTGGACTCACTGCACTGCATCCCTAGTGGTGCCAGTGCACTCTCTGGACTCAATGCAGTGCATCGCCAGTGGTGCCAGTGCATTCTCTGGACTAACTGCATTGAATCCGCACTGGTGCCAGTGCACTCTCTGGACTCACTGCAGTGCATCCCCAGTGGTGCCAGTGCACTCTCTGGACTCACTGCACTGCATCCCCAGTGTTGCCAGTGCATTCTCTGGACTAACTGCCTTGAATCCCCACTGGTGCCAGTGCACTCTCTGGACTCACTGCACTGCATCCCCAATGGTGCCAGTGCACTCTCTGGATTCACTGCACTGCATCCCCACTGGTGCCAGTGCACTCTCTGGACTCACTGCAGTGCATCCCCAGTGGTTCCAGTGCACTCTCTGGACTCACTGCAGTGCATCCCCAGTGGTTCCAGTGCACTCTCTGGACTCACTGCAGTGCATCCCCAGTGGTGCCAGTGCACTCTCTGGACTCACTGCAGTGCATCGCCAGTGGTGCCAGTGCACTCTCTGCACTCAATGCAATGCATCCCTAATGTTGCCAGTGCACTCTCTGGATTCAGTGCACTGCATCCCGAGTGGTGCCAGTGCACTCTCTGGACTCACTGCACTGCATCCCCAGTGGTGCCAGTGCACTCTCTGGACTCACTGCACTGCATCCCCAGTGGTGACAGTGCACTCTCTGGACTCACTGCACGGCACCCCAGGTGGTGCCAGTGCACTCTCTGGACTCACTGCAATGCATCCCCAGTGGTGCCAGTGCACTCTCTGGACTCACTGCACTGCATCCCCAGTGGTGCCAGTGCACTCTCTGGAGTTACTGCTCTGCATCCAGAGTGGTGACAGTGCACTCTGTGGACTCACTGCACTGCATCCCCTGTGGTGCCAGTGCACTCTCTGGACTCACTGCAGTGCATCCCCAGTGGTGCCAGTGCACTCTCTGTACTCAATGCAATGCATCCCTAATATTGCCAGTGCACTCTCTGGATTCACTGCACTGCATCCCCAATGGTGCCAGTGCACTCTCTGGACTCACTGCACTGCATCCCCAGTGGTGCCAGTGTACTCTCTGGACTCACTGCACTGCATCCCCAGTGGTGCCAGTGCACTCTCTGGACTCACTGCAGTGCATCCCCACTGGTGCCAGTGCACTCTCTGGAGTCACTGCAGTGCATCCCCAGTGGTGCCAGTGCACTCTCTGGACTCACTGCATTGCATTCCCTGTGGTGCCCGTGCACTCTCTGGACTCACTGCACTGCATCCCCAGTGGTGCCAGTGCACTCTCTGGACTCACTGCACTGCATCCCCAGTGGTGCCAGTGAACCCTCTGGACTCACTGCACTGCATCCCCAGTGGTGCCAGTGCACTCTCTGGACTCACTGCAGTGCATCCCCAGTGGTGCCAGTGCACTCTCTGGAGTCACTGCGCTGCATCCCCAGTGGTGCCAGTGCACTCTCTGGACTCACTGCACTGCATCCCCAGTGTTGCCAGTGCACTCTCTGGACTCACTGCACTGCATCCCCAGTGGTTCCAGTGCACTCTCTGGACTCACTGCACTGCATCCCCAGTGGTGCCAGTGCACTCTCTGGAGTCACTGCGCTGCATCCCCAGTGGTGACAGAGCACTCTCTGGACTCACTGCAGTGCATCGCCAGTGGTGCCAGTGCACTCTCTGGACTCACTGCAGTGCATCCCGAGTGGTGCCAGTGCACTCTCTGGACTCACTGCACTGCATCCCCAGTGGTGCCTGTGCACTCTCTGGACTCACTGCACTGCATCCCCAGTGGTGCCAGTGCACTCTCTGGATTCACTGCACTGCATCCCCACTGGTGCCAGTGCACTCTCTGGACTCACTGCACTGCATCCCCAGTGGTGCCAGTGCACTCTCTGGACTCAATGCAGTGCATCGCCAGTGGTGCCAGTGCATTCTCTGGACTAACTGCATTGAATCCCCACTGGTGCCAGTGCACTCTCTGGACTCACTGCAGTGCATCCCCAGTGGTGCCAGTGCACTCTCTGGACTCACTGCACTGCATCCCCAGTGTTGCCAGTGGATTCTCTGGACTAACTGCCTTGAATCCCCACTGGTGCCAGTGCACTCTCCGGATTCACTGCAGTGCATCCCCAGTGGTGCCAGTGCACTCTCTGGACTCACTGCACTGCATCCCCAGTGGTGCCAGTGCACTCTGCGGACTCACTGCAGTGCATCCCCAGTAGTGCCAGTGCACTCTCTGGACTCACTGCAGTGCATCCCCAATGGTGCCTGTGCACTCTATAGACTCAACGCAGTGCATTCCGAGGAGTGCCAGTGCACTCTCTGGACTCACTGCAGTGCATCCCGAGTGGTGCCAGTGCACTCTCTGGACTCACTGCACTGCATCCCCAGTGGTGCCAGTGCACTCTCTGGACTCACTGCAGTGCATCACCTGTGGTGCCAGTGCACTCTATGGACTCACTGCACTGCATCCCCAGTGGTGCCAGTGCACTCTCTGGACTCACTGCAGTGCATCCGCAGTGGTGCCAGTGCACTCTCTGGAGTCACTGCAGTGCATCCCCAGTGGTGCCAGTGCACTCTCTGGACTCACTGCACTGCATTCCCTGTGGTGCCAGTGCACTCTCTGGACTCACTGCACTGCATCCCCAGTGGTGCCAGTGCACTCTCTGGACTCACTGCACTGCATCCCCTGTGGTGCCTGTGCACTCTCTGGACGCACTGCACTGCATTCCCTGTGGTGCCAGTGCACTCTCTGGATTCACTGCACTGCATCCCCACTGGTGCCAGTGCACTCTCTGGACTCACTGCACTGCATCCCCACTGGTGCCAGTGCACTCTCTGGACTCAATGCAGTGCATTGCCAGTGGTGCCACTGCATTCTCTGGACTAACTGCATTGAATCCCCACTGGTGCCAGTGCACTCTCTGGACTCACTGCAGTGCATCCCCAGTGGTGCCAGTGCACTCTCTGGACTCACTGCACTGCATCCCCAGTGTTGCCAGTGCATTCTCTGGACTAACTGCCTTGAATCCCCACTGGTGCCAGTGCACTCTCTGGACTCACTGCACTGCATCCCCAATGGTGCCAGTGCACTCTCTGGATTCACTGCACTGCATCCCCACTGGTGCCAGTGCACTCTCTGGACTCACTGCAGTGCATCCCCAGTGGTTCCAGTGCACTCTCTGGACTCACTGCAGTGCATCCCCAGTGGTTCCAGTGCACTCTCTGGACTCACTGCAGTGCATCCCCAGTGGTGCCAGTGCACTCTCTGGACTCACTGCAGTGCATCGCCAGTGGTGCCAGTGCACTCTCTGCACTCAATGCAATGCATCCCTAATGTTGCCAGTGCACTCTCTGGATTCAGTGCACTGCATCCCGAGTGGTGCCAGTGCACTCTCTGGACTCACTGCACTGCATCCCCAGTGGTGCCAGTGCACTCTCTGGACTCACTGCACTGCATCCCCAGTGGTGACAGTGCACTCTCTGGACTCACTGCACGGCACCCCAGGTGGTGCCAGTGCACTCTCTGGACTCACTGCAATGCATCCCCAGTGGTGCCAGTGCACTCTCTGGACTCACTGCACTGCATCCCCAGTGGTGCCAGTGCACTCTCTGGAGTTACTGCTCTGCATCCAGAGTGGTGACAGTGCACTCTGTGGACTCACTGCACTGCATCCCCTGTGGTGCCAGTGCACTCTCTGGACTCACTGCAGTGCATCCCCAGTGGTGCCAGTGCACTCTCTGTACTCAATGCAATGCATCCCTAATATTGCCAGTGCACTCTCTGGATTCACTGCACTGCATCCCCAATGGTGCCAGTGCACTCTCTGGACTCACTGCACTGCATCCCCAGTGGTGCCAGTGTACTCTCTGGACTCACTGCACTGCATCCCCAGTGGTGCCAGTGCACTCTCTGGACTCACTGCAGTGCATCCCCACTGGTGCCAGTGCACTCTCTGGAGTCACTGCAGTGCATCCCCAGTGGTGCCAGTGCACTCTCTGGACTCACTGCATTGCATTCCCTGTGGTGCCCGTGCACTCTCTGGACTCACTGCACTGCATCCCCAGTGGTGCCAGTGCACTCTCTGGACTCACTGCACTGCATCCCCAGTGGTGCCAGTGAACCCTCTGGACTCACTGCACTGCATCCCCAGTGGTGCCAGTGCACTCTCTGGACTCACTGCAGTGCATCCCCAGTGGTGCCAGTGCACTCTCTGGAGTCACTGCGCTGCATCCCCAGTGGTGCCAGTGCACTCTCTGGACTCACTGCACTGCATCCCCAGTGTTGCCAGTGCACTCTCTGGACTCACTGCACTGCATCCCCAGTGGTTCCAGTGCACTCTCTGGACTCACTGCACTGCATCCCCAGTGGTGCCAGTGCACTCTCTGGAGTCACTGCGCTGCATCCCCAGTGGTGACAGAGCACTCTCTGGACTCACTGCAGTGCATCGCCAGTGGTGCCAGTGCACTCTCTGGACTCACTGCAGTGCATCCCGAGTGGTGCCAGTGCACTCTCTGGACTCACTGCACTGCATCCCCAGTGGTGCCTGTGCACTCTCTGGACTCACTGCACTGCATCCCCAGTGGTGCCAGTGCACTCTCTGGATTCACTGCACTGCATCCCCACTGGTGCCAGTGCACTCTCTGGACTCACTGCACTGCATCCCCAGTGGTGCCAGTGCACTCTCTGGACTCAATGCAGTGCATCGCCAGTGGTGCCAGTGCATTCTCTGGACTAACTGCATTGAATCCCCACTGGTGCCAGTGCACTCTCTGGACTCACTGCAGTGCATCCCCAGTGGTGCCAGTGCACTCTCTGGACTCACTGCACTGCATCCCCAGTGTTGCCAGTGGATTCTCTGGACTAACTGCCTTGAATCCCCACTGGTGCCAGTGCACTCTCTGGATTCACTGCAGTGCATCCCCAGTGGTGCCAGTGCACTCTCTGGACTCACTGCACTGCATCCCCAGTGGTGCCAGTGCACTCTGCGGACTCACTGCAGTGCATCCCCAGTAGTGCCAGTGCACTCTCTGGACTCACTGCAGTGCATCCCCAATGGTGCCTGTGCACTCTATAGACTCAACGCAGTGCATTCCGAGGAGTGCCAGTGCACTCTCTGGACTCACTGCAGTGCATCCCGAGTGGTGCCAGTGCACTCTCTGGACTCACTGCACTGCATCCCCAGTGGTGCCAGTGCACTCTCTGGACTCACTGCAGTGCATCACCTGTGGTGCCAGTGCACTCTATGGACTCACTGCACTGCATCCCCAGTGGTGCCAGTGCACTCTCTGGACTCACTGCAGTGCATCCGCAGTGGTGCCAGTGCACTCTCTGGAGTCACTGCAGTGCATCCCCAGTGGTGCCAGTGCACTCTCTGGACTCACTGCACTGCATTCCCTGTGGTGCCAGTGCACTCTCTGGACTCACTGCACTGCATCCCCAGTGGTGCCAGTGCACTCTCTGGACTCACTGCACTGCATCCCCTGTGGTGCCTGTGCACTCTCTGGACGCACTGCACTGCATTCCCTGTGGTGCCAGTGCACTCTCTGGATTCACTGCACTGCATCCCCACTGGTGCCAGTGCACTCTCTGGACTCACTGCACTGCATCCCCACTGGTGCCAGTGCACTCTCTGGACTCAATGCAGTGCATTGCCAGTGGTGCCACTGCATTCTCTGGACTAACTGCATTGAATCCCCACTGGTGCCAGTGCACTCTCTGGACTCACTGCAGTGCATCCCCAGTGGTGCCAGTGCACTCTCTGGACTCACTGCACTGCATCCCCAGTGTTGCCAGTGCATTCTCTGGACTAACTGCCTTGAATCCCCACTGGTGCAGGTGCACTCTCTGGACTCACTGCACTGCATCCCCAGTGGTGCCAGTGCACTCTCTGGACTCACTGCACTGCATCCCCACTGGTGACAGAGCACTCTCTGGACTCACTGCAGTGCATCGCCAGTGGTGCCAGTGCACTCTCTGGACTCACTGCACTGCATCCCCAGTGGTGCCAGTGCACTCTCTGGACTCACTGCACTGCATTCCCTGTGGTGCCTGTGCACTCTCTGGACTCACTGCACTGCATTCCCAGTGGTGCCAGTGCACTCTCTGGATTCACTGCACTGCATCCCCACTGGTGCCAGTGCACTCTCTGGACTCACTGCACTGCATCCCCAGTGGTGCCAGTGCACTCTCTGGACTCAATGCAGTGCATCGCCAGTGGTGCCAGTGCATTCTCTGGACTAACTGCATTGAATCCCCACTGGTGCCAGTGCATTCTCTGGACTAACTGCCTTGAATCCCCACTGGTGCCAGTGCACTCTCTGGACTCACTGCACTGCATCCCCAGTGGTGCCAGTGCACTCTCTGGATTCACTGCACTGCATCCCCACTGGTGCCAGTGCACTCTCTGGACTCACTGCAGTGCATCCCCAGTGGTGCCAGTGCACTCTCTGGACTCACTGCCCTGCATCCCCAGTAGTGCCAGTGCACTCTCTGGATTCACTGCACTGCATCCCCAGTGGTGCCAGTGCACTCTCTGGGCTCACTGCACTGCATGCCCAGTGGTGCCAGTGCACTCTCTGGATTCACTGCACTGCATCCCCAGTGGTGCCAGTGCACTCACTGGACTCACTGCACTGCATCCCCAGTGGTGCCAGTGCACTCTCTGGATTCATTGCACTGCATCCCCAGTGGTGCCAGTGCACTCTCTGGACTCACTGCAGTGCATCGCCAGTGGTGCCAGTGCACTCTCTGGACTCAATGCAATGCATCCCTAGTGTTGCCAGTGCACTCTCTGGACTCACTGCACTGCATCCCCAGTGGTGCCAGTGCACTCTCTGGACTCACTGCACTGCATCCCCAGTGGTGCCGGTGCACTCTGTGGACTCACTGCACTGCATCCCCAGTGGTGCCGGTGCACTCTCTGGACTCACTGCACTGCATCCCCAGTGTTGCCAGTGCATTCTCTGGACTAACTGCATTGAATCCCAAGTGGTGCCAGTGCACTCTCTGGACTCACTGCACTGCATCCCCAGTGGTTCCAGTGCACTCTCTGGATTCACTGCACTGCATCCCCAGTGGTGCCAGTGCACTCTCTGGACTCACTGCACTGCATCCCCAATGGTGCCTGTGCACTCTATGGGCTCAACGCAGTGCATTCCGAGGAGTGCCAGTGCACTCTCTGGACTCACTGCAGTGCATCCCGAGTGGTGCCAGTGCACTCTCTGGACTCACTGCACTGCATCCCCAGTGGTGCCAGTGCACTCTCTGGACTCACTGCAGTGCATCCCCTGTGGTGCCAGTGCACTCTATGGACTCACTGCACTGCATCCCCAGTGGTGCCAGTGCACTCTCTGGACTCACTGCAGTGCATCCGCAGTGGTGCCAGTGCACTCTCTGGAGTCACTGCAGTGCATCCCCAGTGTTGCCAGTGCACTCTCTGGACCCACTGCACTGCATTCCCTGTGGTGCCAGTGCACTCTCTGGACTCACTGCACTGCATCCCCAGTGGTGCCAGTGCACTCTCTGGACTCAGTGCAGTGCATCCCCAGTGGTGCCAGTGCACTCTCTGGACTCACTGCAGTGCATCGCCAGTGGTGCCAGTGCACTCTCTGGACTCACTGCACTGCATCCCCAGTGGTGCCAGTGCACTCTCTGGACTCACTGCACTGCATCCCCTGTGGTGCCTGTGCACTCTCTGGACTCACTGCACTGCATTCCCAGTGGTGCCAGTGCACTCTCTGGATTCACTGCACTGCATCCCCACTGGTGCCAGTGCACTCTCTGGACTCACTGCACTGCATCCCCAGTGGTGCCAGTGCACTCTCTGGACTCAATGCAGTGCATTGCCAGTGGTGCCAGTGCATTCTCTGGACTAACTGCATTGAATCCCCACTGGTGCCAGTGCACTCTCTGGACTCACTGCAGTGCATCCCCAGTGGTGCCAGTGCACTCTCTGGACTCACTGCACTGCATCCCCAGTGTTGCCAGTGCATTCTCTGGACTAACTGCCTTGAATCCCCACTGGTGCAGGTGCACTCTCTGGACTCACTGCACTGCATCCCCAGTGGTGCCAGTGCACTCTCTGGATTCACTGCACTGCATCCCCACTGGTGCCAGTGCACTCTCTGGACTCACTGCAGTGCATCCCCAGTGGTGCCAGTGCACTCTATGGACTCACTGCCCTGCATCCCCAGTGGTGCCAGTGCACTCTCTGGATTCACTGCACTGCATCCCCAGTGGTGCCAGTGCACTCTCTGGGCTCACTGCACTGCATGCCCAGTGGTGCCAGTGCACTCTCTGGATTCACTGCACTGCATCCCCAGTGGTGCCAGTGCACTCACTGGACTCACTGCACTGCATCCCCACTGGTGCCAGTGCACTCTCTGGATTCATTGCACTGCATCCCCAGTGGTGCCAGTGCACTCTCTGGACTCACTGCAGTGCATCCTCAGTGGTGCCAGTGCACTCTCTGGACTCAATGCAATGCATCCCTAGTGTTGCCAGTGCACTCTCTGGACTCACTGCACTGCATCCCCAGTGGTGCCAGTGCATTCTCTGGACTAACTGCATTGAATCCCCACTGGTGCAGGTGCACTCTCTGGACTCACTGCACTGCATCCCCAATGGTGCCAGTGCACTCTCTGGATTCACTGCACTGCATCCCCACTGGTGACAGAGCACTCTCTGGACTCACTGCAGTGCATCGCCAGTGGTGCCAGTGCACTCTCTGGACTCACTGCACTGCATCCCCTGTGGTGCCTGTGCACTCTCTGAACTCACTGCACTGCATCCCCAGTGGTGCCAGTGCACTCTCTGGATTCACTGCACTGCATCCCCACTGGTGCCAGTGCACTCTCTGGACTCACTGCACTGCATCCCCAGTGGTGCCAGTGCACTCTCTGGACTCAATGCAGTGCATCGCCAGTGGTGCCAGTGCATTCTCTGGACTAACTGCATTGAATCCCCACTGGTGCCAGTGCACTCTCTGGACTCACTGCAGTGCATCCCCAGTGGTGCCAGTGCACTCTCTGGACTCACTGCACTGCATCCCCAGTGTTGCCAGTGCATTCTCTGGACTAACTGCCTTGAATCCCCACTGGTGCCAGTGCACTCTCTGGACTCACTGCACTGCATCCCCAATGGTGCCAGTGCACTCTCTGGATTCACTGCACTGCATCCCCACTGGTGCCAGTGCACTCTCTGGACTCACTGCAGTGCATCCCCAGTGGTGCCAGTGCACTCTCTGGACTCACTGCCCTGCATCCCCAGTAGTGCCAGTGCACTCTCTGGATTCACTGCACTGCATCCCCAGTGGTGCCAGTGCACTCTCTGGGCTCACTGCACTGCATGCCCAGTGGTGCCAGTGCACTCTCTGGATTCACTGCACTGCATCCCCAGTGGTGCCAGTGCACTCACTGGACTCACTGCACTGCATCCCCAGTGGTGCCAGTGCACTCTCTGGATTCATTGCACTGCATCCCCAGTGGTGCCAGTGCACTCTCTGGACTCACTGCAGTGCATCGCCAGTGGTGCCAGTGCACTCTCTGGACTCAATGCAATGCATCCCTAGTGTTGCCAGTGCACTCTCTGGACTCACTGCACTGCATCCCCAGTAGTGCCAGTGTACTCTCTGGACTCACTGCACTGCATCCCCAGTGGTGCCGGTGCACTCTCTGGACTCACTGCACTGCATCCCAAGTGGTGCCGGTGCACTCTCTGGACTCACTGCACTGCATCCCCAGTGTTGCCAGTGCATTCTCTGGACTAACTGCATTGAATCCCAAGTGGTGCCAGTGCACTCTCTGGACTCACTGCACTGCATCCCCAGTGGTTCCAGTGCACTCTCTGGATTCACTGCACTGCATCCCCAGTGGTGCCAGTGCACTCTCTGGACTCACTGCACTGCATCCCCAATGGTGCCTGTGCACTCTATGGGCTCAACGCAGTGCATTCCGAGGAGTGCCAGTGCACTCTCTGGATTCACTGCACTGCATCCCCAGTGGTGCCAGTGCACTCACTGGACTCACTGCACTGCATCCCCACTGGTGCCAGTGCACTCTCTGGATTCATTGCACTGCATCCCCAGTGGTGCCAGTGCACTCTCTGGACTCACTGCAGTGCATCCTCAGTGGTGCCAGTGCACTCTCTG
This sequence comes from Anser anser, assembly GCF_964211835.1. Classification (NCBI taxonomy): domain Eukaryota; kingdom Metazoa; phylum Chordata; class Aves; order Anseriformes; family Anatidae; genus Anser; species Anser anser. Next base: position 60,270 of record NW_028154101.1, on the reverse strand, counting down.
GACTCAATGCAATGCATCCCTAGTGTTGCCAGTGCACTCTCTGGACTCACTGCACTGCATCCCCAGTGGTGCCAGTGCATTCTCTGGACTAACTGCATTGAATCCCCACTGGTGCAGGTGCACTCTCTGGACTCACTGCACTGCATCCCCAGTGGTGCCAGTGCACTCTCTGGATTCACTGCACTGCATCTCCACTGGTGACAGAGCACTCTCTGGACTCACTGCAGTGCATCGCCAGTGGTGCCAGTGCACTCTCTGGACTCACTGCACTGCATCCCCAGTGGTGCCAGTGCACTCTCTGGACTCACTGCACTGCATCCCCTGTGGTGCCTGTGCACTCTCTGGACTCACTGCACTGCATCCCCAGTGGTGCCAGTGCACTCTCTGGATTCACTGCACTGCATCCCCACTGGTGCCAGTGCACTCTCTGGACTCACTGCACTGCATCCCCAGTGGTGCCAGTGCACTCTCTGGACTCAATGCAGTGCATCGCCAGTGGTGCCAGTGCATTCTCTGGACTAACTGCATTGAATCCCCACTGGTGCCAGTGCACTCTCTGGACTCACTGCAGTGCATCCCCAGTGGTGCCAGTGCACTCTCTGGACTCACTGCACTGCATCCCCAGTGTTGCCAGTGCATTCTCTGGACTAACTGCCTTGAATCCCCACTGGTGCCAGTGCACTCTCTGGACTCACTGCACTGCATCCCCAATGGTGCCAGTGCACTCTCTGGATTCACTGCACTGCATCCCCACTGGTGCCAGTGCACTCTCTGGACTCACTGCAGTGCATCCCCAGTGGTGCCAGTGCACTCTCTGGACTCACTGCCCTGCATCCCCAGTAGTGCCAGTGCACTCTCTGGATTCACTGCACCGCATCCCCAGTGGTGCCAGTGCACTCTCTGGGCTCACTGCACTGCATGCCCAGTGGTGCCAGTGCACTCTCTGGATTCACTGCACTGCATCCCCAGTGGTGCCAGTGCACTCACTGGACTCACTGCACTGCATCCCCAGTGGTGCCAGTGCACTCTCTGGATTCATTGCACTGCATCCCCAGTGGTGCCAGTGCACTCTCTGGACTCACTGCAGTGCATCGCCAGTGGTGCCAGTGCACTCTCTGGACTCAATGCAATGCATCCCTAGTGTTGCCAGTGCACTCTCTGGACTCACTGCACTGCATCCCCAGTGGTGCCAGTGTACTCTCTGGACTCACTGCACTGCATCCCCAGTGGTGCCGGTGCACTCTCTGGACTCACTGCACTGCATCCCAAGTGGTGCCGGTGCACTCTCTGGACTCACTGCACTGCATCCCCAGTGTTGCCAGTGCATTCTCTGGAATAACTGCATTGAATCCCAAGTGGTGCCAGTGCACTCTCTGGACTCACTGCACTGCATCCCCAGTGGTTCCAGTGCACTCTCTGGATTCACTGCACTGCATCCCCAGTGGTGCCAGTGCACTCTCTGGACTCACTGCACTGCATCCCCAATGGTGCCTGTGCACTCTATGGGCTCAACGCAGTGCATTCCGAGGAGTGCCAGTGCACTCTCTGGACTCACTGCACTGCATCCGCAGTGGTGCCAGTGCACTCTCTGGAGTCACTGCAGTGCATCCCCAGTGGTGCCAGTGCACTCTCTGGACTCACTGCACTGCATTCCCTGTGGTGCCAGTGCACTCTCTGGACTCACTGCACTGCATCCCCAGTGGTGCCAGTGCACTCTCTGGACTCAGTGCAGTGCATCCCCAGTGGTGCCAGTGCACTCTCTGGACTCACTGCACTGCATCCCCAGTGGTGCCAGTGCACTCTCTGGACTCACTGCACTGCATCCCCTGTGGTGCCTGTGCACTCTCTGGACTCACTGCACTGCATTCCCAGTGGTGCCAGTGCACTCTCTGGATTCACTGCACTGCATCCCCACTGGTGCCAGTGCACTCTCTGGACTCACTGCACTGCATCCCCAGTGGTGCCAGTGCACTCTCTGGACTCAATGCAGTGCATTGCCAGTGGTGCCTGTGCACTCTCTGGACTCACTGCACTGCATCGCCAGTGGTGCCAGTGCATTCTCTGGACTAACTGCATTGAATCCCCACTGGTGCCAGTGCACTCTCTGGACTCACTGCAGTGCATCCCCAGTGGTGCCAGTGCACTCTCTGGACTCACTGCACTGCATCCCCAGTGTTGCCAGTGCATTCTCTGGACTAACTGCCTTGAATCCCCACTGGTGCCAGTGCACTCTCTGGACTCACTGCACTGCATCCCCAATGGTGCCAGTGCACTCTCTGGATTCACTGCACTGCATCCCCACTGGTGCCAGTGCACTCTCTGGACTCACTGCAGTGCATCCCCAGTGGTGCCAGTGCACTCTCTGGACTCACTGCCCTGCATCCCCAGTAGTGCCAGTGCACTCTCTGGATTCACTGCACTGCATCCCCAGTGGTGCCAGTGCACTCTCTGGGCTCACTGCACTGCATGCCCAGTGGTGCCAGTGCACTCTCTGGATTCACTGCACTGCATCCCCAGTGGTGCCAGTGCACTCACTGGACTCACTGCACTGCATCCCCAGTGGTGCCAGTGCACTCTCTGGATTCATTGCACTGCATCCCCAGTGGTGCCAGTGCACTCTCTGGACTCACTGCAGTGCATCGCCAGTGGTGCCAGTGCACTCTCTGGACTCAATGCAATGCATCCCTAGTGTTGCCAGTGCACTCTCTGGACTCACTGCACTGCATCCCCAGTGGTGCCAGTGTACTCTCTGGACTCACTGCACTGCATCCCCAGTGGTGCCGGTGCACTCTCTGGACTCACTGCACTGCATCCCAAGTGGTGCCGGTGCACTCTCTGGACTCACTGCACTGCATCCCCAGTGTTGCCAGTGCATTCTCTGGACTAACTGCATTGAATCCCAAGTGGTGCCAGTGCACTCTCTGGACTCACTGCACTGCATCCCCAGTGGTTCCAGTGCACTCTCTGGATTCACTGCACTGCATCCCCAGTGGTGCCAGTGCACTCTCTGGACTCACTGCACTGCATCCCCAATGGTGCCTGTGCACTCTATGGGCTCAACGCAGTGCATCCCGAGTGGTGCCAGTGCACTCTCTGGACTCACTGCACTGCATCCCCAGTGGTGCCAGTGCACTCACTGGACTCACTGCACTGCATCCCCACTGGTGCCAGTGCACTCTCTGGATTCATTGCACTGCATCCCCAGTGGTGCCAGTGCACTCTCTGGACTCACTGCAGTGCATCCTCAGTGGTGCCAGTGCACTCTCTGGACTCAATGCAATGCATCCCTAGTGTTGCCAGTGCACTCTCTGGACTCACTGCACTGCATCCCCAGTGGTGCCAGTGCATTCTCTGGACTAACTGCATTGAATCCCCACTGGTGCAGGTGCACTCTCTGGACTCACTGCACTGCATCCCCAGTGGTGCCAGTGCACTCTCTGGATTCACTGCACTGCATCTCCACTGGTGACAGAGCACTCTCTGGACTCACTGCAGTGCATCGCCAGTGGTGCCAGTGCACTCTCTGGACTCACTGCACTGCATCCCCAGTGGTGCCAGTGCACTCTCTGGACTCACTGCAGTGCATCCCCTGTGGTGCCTGTGCACTCTCTGGACTCACTGCACTGCATCCCCAGTGGTGCCAGTGCACTCTCTGGATTCACTGCACTGCATCCCCACTGGTGCCAGTGCACTCTCTGGACTCACTGCACTGCATCCCCAGTGGTGCCAGTGCACTCTCTGGACTCAATGCAGTGCATCGCCAGTGGTGCCAGTGCATTCTCTGGACTAACTGCATTGAATCCCCACTGGTGCCAGTGCACTCTCTGGACTCACTGCAGTGCATCCCCAGTGGTGGCAGTGCACTCTCTGGACTCACTGCACTGCATCCCCAGTGTTGCCAGTGCATTCTCTGGACTAACTGCCTTGAATCCCCACTGGTGCCAGTGCACTCTCTGGACTCACTGCACTGCATCCCCAATGGTGCCAGTGCACTCTCTGGATTCACTGCACTGCATCCCCACTGGTGCCAGTGCACTCTCTGGACTCACTGCAGTGCATCCCCAGTGGTGCCAGTGCACTCTCTGGACTCACTGCCCTGCATCCCCAGTAGTGCCAGTGCACTCTCTGGATTCACTGCACTGCATCCCCAGTGGTGCCAGTGCACTCTCTGGGCTCACTGCACTGCATGCCCAGTCGTGCCAGTGCACTCTCTGGATTCACTGCACTGCATCCCCAGTGGTGCCAGTGCACTCACTGGACTCACTGCACTGCATCCCCAGTGGTGCCAGTGCACTCTCTGGATTCATTGCACTGCATCCCCAGTGGTGCCAGTGCACTCTCTGGACTCACTGCAGTGCATCGCCAGTGGTGCCAGTGCACTCTCTGGACTCAATGCAATGCATCCCTAGTGTTGCCAGTGCACTCTCTGGACTCACTGCACTGCATCCCCAGTGGTGCCAGTGTACTCTCTGGACTCACTGCACTGCATCCCCAGTGGTGCCGGTGCACTCTCTGGACTCACTGCACTGCATCCCAAGTGGTGCCGGTGCACTCTCTGGACTCACTGCACTGCATCCCCAGTGTTGCCAGTGCATTCTCTGGACTAACTGCATTGAATCCCAAGTGGTGCCAGTGCACTCTCTGGACTCACTGCACTGCATCCCCAGTGGTTCCAGTGCACTCTCTGGATTCACTGCACTGCATCCCCAGTGGTGCCAGTGCACTCTCTGGACTCACTGCACTGCATCCCCAATGGTGCCTGTGCACTCTATGGGCTCAACGCAGTGCATTCCGAGGAGTGCCAGTGCACTCTCTGGACTCACTGCAGTGCATCCCGAGTGGTGCCAGTGCACTCTCTGGACTCACTGCACTGCATCCCCAGTGGTGCCAGTGCACTCTCTGGACTCACTGCAGTGCATCCCCTGTGGTGCCAGTGCACTCTATGGACTCACTGCACTGCATCCCCAGTGGTGCCAGTGCACTCTCTGGACTCACTGCACTGCATCCGCAGTGGTGCCAGTGCACTCTCTGGAGTCACTGCAGTGCATCCCCAGTGGTGCCAGTGCACTCTCTGGACTCACTGCACTGCATTCCCTGTGGTGCCAGTGCACTCTCTGGACTCACTGCACTGCATCCCCAGTGGTGCCAGTGCACTCTCTGGACTCAGTGCAGTGCATCCCCAGTGGTGCCAGTGCACTCTCTGGACTCACTGCACTGCATCCCCAGTGGTGCCAGTGCACTCTCTGGACTCACTGCACTGCATCCCCTGTGGTGCCTGTGCACTCTCTGGACTCACTGCACTGCATTCCCAGTGGTGCCAGTGCACTCTCTGGATTCACTGCACTGCATCCCCACTGGTGCCAGTGCACTCTCTGGACTCACTGCACTGCATCCCCAGTGGTGCCAGTGCACTCTCTGGACTCAATGCAGTGCATTGCCAGTGGTGCCACTGCATTCTCTGGACTAACTGCATTGAATCCCCAATGGTGCCAGTGCACTCTCTGGACTCACTGCAGTGCATCCCCAGTGGTGCCAGTGCACTCTCTGGACTCACTGCACTGCATCCCCAGTGTTGCCAGTGCATTCTCTGGACTAACTGCCTTGAATCCCCACTGGTGCATGTGCACTCTCTGGACTCACTGCACTGCATCCCCAGTGGTGCCAGTGCACTCTCTGGATTCACTGCACTGCATCCCCACTGGTGCCAGTGCAATCTCTGGACTCACTGCAGTGCATCCCCAGTGGTGCCAGTGCACTCTCTGGACTCACTGCCCTGCATCCCCAGTGGTGCCAGTGCACTCTCTGGGCTCACTGCACTGCATGCCCAGTGGTGCCAGTGCACTCTCTGGATTCACTGCACTGCATCCCCAGTGGTGCCAGTGCACTCACTGGACTCACTGCACTGCATCCCCAGTGGTGCCAGTGCACTCTCTGGATTCATTGCACTGCATCCCCAGTGGTGCCAGTGCACTCTCTGGACTCACTGCAGTGCATCCTCAGTGGTGCCAGTGCACTCTCTGGACTCAATGCAATGCATCCCTAGTGTTGCCAGTGCACTCTCTGGACTCACTGCACTGCATCCCCAGTGGTGCCAGTGCACTCTCTGGACTCACTGCAGTGCATCCCGAGTGGTGCCAGTGCACTCTCTGGACTAACTGCACTGCATCCCCAGTGTTGCCAGTGCACTCTCTGGATTCACTGCACTGCATCCCCACTGGTGCCTGTGCACTCTCTGGACTCACTGCACTGCATCCCCAGTGGTGCCAGTGCACTCTCTGGACTCACTGCACTGCATCCCCAGTGGTGCCAGTGCACTCTCTGGATTCACTGCACTGCATCCCCACTGGTGCCAGTGCACTCTCTGGACTCACTGCACTGCATCCCCAGTGGTACCAGTGCACTCTCTGGACTCACTGCACTGCATCCCCAATGGTGCCTTTGCACTCTATGGACTCAATGCAGTGCATTCCGAGGAGTGCCAGTGCACTCTCTGGACTCACTGCAGTGCATCCCTAGTGGTGCCACTGCACTCTCTGGACTCACTGCACTGCATCCCCAGTGGTGCCAGTGCACTCTCTGGACTCACTGCAGTGCATCCCCTGTCGTGCCAGTGCACTCTGTGGACTCACTGCACTGCATCCCCAGTGGTGCCAGTGCACTCTCTGGAGTCACTGCAGTGCATCCCCAGTGGTGCCAGTGCACTCTCTGGACTCACTGCACTGCATTCCCTGTGGTGCCAGTGCACTCTCTGGACTCACTGCACTGCATCCCCAGTGGTGCCAGTGCACTCTCTGGACTCAGTGCAGTGCATCCCCAGTGGTGCCAGTGCACTCTCTGGACTCACTGCACTGCATCCCCAGTGGTGCCAGTGCACTCTCTGGACTCACTGCACTGCATCCCCTGTGGTGCCTGTGCACTCTCTGGACTCACTGCACTGCATTCCCAGTGGTGCCAGTGCACTCTCTGGATTCACTGCACTGCATCCCCACTGGTGCCAGTGCACTCTCTGGACTCACTGCACTGCATCCCCAGTGGTGCCAGTGCACTCTCTGGACTCAATGCAGTGCATTGCCAGTGGTGCCACTGCATTCTCTGGACTAACTGCATTGAATCCCCAATGGTGCCAGTGCACTCTCTGGACTCACTGCAGTGCATCCCCAGTGGTGCCAGTGCACTCTCTGGACTCACTGCACTGCATCCCCAGTGTTGCCAGTGCATTCTCTGGACTAACTGCCTTGAATCCCCACTGGTGCATGTGCACTCTCTGGACTCACTGCACTGCATCCCCAGTGGTGCCAGTGCACTCTCTGGATTCACTGCACTGCATCCCCACTGGTGCCAGTGCAATCTCTGGACTCACTGCAGTGCATCCCCAGTGGTGCCAGTGCACTCTCTGGACTCACTGCCCTGCATCCCCAGTGGTGCCAGTGCACTCTCTGGGCTCACTGCACTGCATGCCCAGTGGTGCCAGTGCACTCTCTGGATTCACTGCACTGCATCCCCAGTGGTGCCAGTGCACTCACTGGACTCACTGCACTGCATCCCCAGTGGTGCCAGTGCACTCTCTGGATTCATTGCACTGCATCCCCAGTGGTGCCAGTGCACTCTCTGGACTCACTGCAGTGCATCCTCAGTGGTGCCGGTGCACTCTCTGGACTCAATGCAATGCATCCCTAGTGTTGCCAGTGCACTCTCTGGACTCACTGCACTGCATCCCCAGTGGTGCCAGTGCACTCTCTGGACTCACTGCACTGCATCCCCAGTGGTGCCAGTGCACTCTCTGGACTCACTGCACTGCATCCCCAGTGTTGCCAGTGCACTCTCTGGATTCACTGCACTGCATCCCCACTGGTGCCAGTGCACTCTCTGGACTCACTGCACTGCATCCCCAGTGGTGCCAGTGCACTCTCTGGACTCACTGCAGTGCATCCCCAGTGGTGCCAGTGTACTCTCTGGACTCAATGCACTGCATCCCCAGTGGTGCCTGTGCACTCTCTGGACTCAATGCACTGCATCCCCAGTGGTGCCTGTGCACTCTCTGGACTCAATGCACTGCATTCCCAAGGTGCCAGTGTACTCTCTGGACTCAATGCACTGCATCCCCAGTGGTGCCTGTGCACTCTCTGGACTCAATGCAGTGCATTCCGAGGAGTGCCAGTGCACTCTCTGGACTCACTGCAATGCATCCCTAGTGTTGCCAGTGCACTCTCTGGACTCACTGCACTGCATTCCCAAGGTGCCAGTGCACTCTCTGGACTCACTGCACTGCATCCCCAGTGGTGCCAGTGCACTCTCTGGACTCACTGCACTGCATCCCCAGTGGTGCCAGTGCACTCTCTGGACTCACTGCACTGCATTACCAGTGGTGCCAGTGCACTCTCTGGACTCACGGCAGTGCATCCCCAGTGGTGCCAGTGCACTCTCTGGACTCACTGCAGTGCATCCCCAGTGGTGTCAGTGTACTCTCTGGACTCAATGCACTGCATCCCCAGTGGTGCCTGTGCACTCTCTGGACTCAATGCACTGCATTCCCAAGGTGCCAGTGCACTCTCTGGACTCACTGCACTGCATCCCCAGTGGTGCCAGTGCACTCTCTGGAGTCAATGCACTGCATCCCCACAGGTGCCAGTGCACTTTCTGGACTCACTGCAGTGCATCCCCAGTGGTGCCAGTGTACTCTCTGGACTCAATGCACTGCATCCCCAGTGGTGCCTGTGCACTCTCTGGACTCAATGCACTGCATCCCCAGTGGTGCCTGTGCACTCTCTGGACTCAATGCACTGCATTCCCAAGGTGCCAGTGCACTCTCTGGACTCACTGCACTGCATCCCCAATGGTGCCTGTGCACTCTCTGGACTCACTGCAGTGCATTCCGAGGAGTGCCAGTGCACTCTCTGGACTCACTGCAATGCATCCCTAGTGTTGCCAGTGCACTCTCTGGACTCACTGCACTGCATTCCCAAGGTGCCAGTGCACTCTCTGGACTCACTGCACTGCATCCCCAGTGGTGCCAGTGCACTCTGTGGACTCACTGCACTGCATCCCCAGTGGTGCCAGTGCACTCTCTGGACTCACTGCACTGCATCACCAGTGGTGCCAGTGCACTCTCTGGACTCACTGCAGTGCATCCCTAGTGGTGCCAGTGCACTCTCTGGACTCACTGCAGTTCATCCCCAGTGGTGCCAGTGCACTCTCTGGATTCACTGCACTGCAGTGAGTCCAGAGAGTGCACTGGCACCACTGGGGATGCAGTGCAGTGAGTCCAGAGAGTGCACTGGCACCACTAGGGATGCACTGCAGTGAGTCCAGAGAGTGCACTGGCACCACTGGTGATGCAGTGCAGTGAGTCCAGAGAGTGCACTGGCACCACTGGGGATGCAGTGCAGTGAGTCCACAGAGTGCACTGTCACCACTCTGGATTCAGAGCAGTAACTCCAGAGAGTGCACTGGCACCACTGGGGATGCAGTGCAGTGAGTCCAGAGAGTGCACTGGCACCACTGGGGATGCACTGCAGTGAGTCCAGAGAGTGCACTGGCACCACCTGGGGTGCCGTGCAGTGAGTCCAGAGAGTGCACTGTCACCACTGGGGATGCAGTGCAGTGAGTCCAGAGAGTGCACTGGCACCACTGGGGATGCAGTGCAGTGAGTCCAGAGAGTGCACTGGCACCACTCGGGATGCAGTGCAGTGAATCCGGAGAGTGCACTGGCAACATTAGGGATGCATTGCATTGAGTGCAGAGAGTGCACTCGCACCACTGGCGATGCACTGCAGTGACTCCAGAGAGTGCACTGGCACCACTGGGGATGCACTGCAGTGAGTCCAGAGAGTGCACTGGAACCACTGGGGATGCAGTGCAGTGAGTCCAGAGAGTGCACTGGCACCACTGGGGATGCACTGCCGTGAGTCCAGAGAGTGCACTGGCACAACTGGGGATGCACTGCAGTGAGTCCAGAGAGTGCACTGGCACCACTCGGGATGCAGTGCAGTGAATCCAGAGAGTGCACTGGCAACATTAGGGATGCATTGCATTGAGTGCAGAGAGTGCACTCGCACCACTGGCGATGCACTGCAGTGACTCCAGAGAGTGCACTGGCACCACTGGGGATGCACTGCAGTGAGTCCAGAGAGTGCACTGGCACCACTGGGGATGCACTGCAGTGAGTCCAGAGACTGCACTGGCACCACTGGGGATGCACTGTAGTGAGTCCACAGAGTGCACTGTCACCACTCTGGATGCAGAGCAGTAACTCCAGAGAGTGCACTGGCACCACAGGGGATGCACTGCAGTGAGTCCAGAGAGTGCACTGGCACCACTGGGGATGCAGTGCAGTGAGTCCAGAGAGTGCACTGGCACCACTGGGGATGCACTGCAGTGAGTCCAGAGACTGCACTGGCACCACTCTAGATGCACTGCAGTGAGTCCAGAGAGTGCACTGGCACCACTGGGGATGCAGTGCAGTGAGTCCAGAGAGTGCACTGGCACCACTGGGGATGCAGTGCAGTGAGTCCAGAGAGTGCACTGGCACCACTGGGGATGCACTGCAGTGAGTCCAGAGAGTGCACTGGCACCTTGGGGATGCAGGGCAGTGAGTCCAGAGAGTGCACTGGCACCACTGGGGATGCAGTGCAGTGAGTCCAGAGAGTGCACTGGCACCACTAGGGATGCACTGCAGTGAGTCCAGAGAGTGCACTGGCACCACTGGGGATGCAGTGCAGTGAGTCCAGAGAGTGCACTGGCACCACTGGGGATGCACTGCAGTGAGTCCAGAGAGTGCACTTGCACCACTGGGGATGCAGTGCAGTGAATCCAGAGAGTGCACTGGCACCTTGGGAATGCAGTGCAGTGAGTCCAGAGAGTACACTGGCACTCCTCGGAATGCACTGCATTGAGTCCAGAGAGTGCACAGGCACCACTGGGGATGCATTGCATTGAGTCCAGAGAGTACACTGGCACCTTGGGAATGCAGTGCATTGAGTCCAGAGAGTACACTGGCACCACTGGGGATGCACTGCAGTGAGTCCAGAGAGTGCACTGGCAACACTAGGGATGCATTGCAGTGAGTCCAGAGAGTGCACTGGCACTCCTCGGAATGCACTGCAGTGAGTCCAGAGAGTGCACTGGCACCACTGGGGATGCAGTGCAGTGAGTCCACAGAGTGCACTGTCACCACTCTGGATGCAGAGCAGTAACTCCAGAGAGTGCACTGGCACCACTGGGGATGCAGTGCAGTGAGTCCAGAGAGTGCACTGGCACCACTGGAGATGCACTGCAGTGAGTCCAGAGAGTGCACTGGCACCACCTGGGGTGCCGTGCAGTGAGTCCAGAGAGTGCACTGTCACCACTTGGGATGCAGTGCAGTGAGTCCAGAGAGTGCACTGGCACCACTGGGGATGCAGTGCAGTGAGTCCAGAGAGTGCACTGGCACCACTGGGGATGCAGTGCAGTGAATCCAGAGAGTGCACTGGCAACATTAGCGATGCATTGCATTGAGTGCAGAGAGTGCACTGGCACCACTGGCGATGCACTGCAGTGACTCCAGAGAGTGCACTGGCACCACTGGGGATGCACTGCAGTGAGTCCAGAGAGTGCACTGGAACCACTGGGGATGCAGTGCAGTGAGTCCAGAGAGTGCACTGGCACCACTGGGGATGCACTGCCGTGAGTCCAGAGAGTGCACTAGCACCACTGGGGATGCACTGCAGTGAGTCCAGAGAGTGCACTGGCACCACTCTGGATGCAGAGCAGTGAGTCCAGAGAGTGCACTGGCACCACTGGGGATGCAGTGCAGTGAGCCCATAGAGTGGACTGGCACCACTGGGGATGCACTGCAGTGAGTCCAGAGAGTGCACTGGCACCACTGGGGATGCACTGCAGTGAGTCCAGAGAGTGCACTGGCACCACTGGGGATGCACTGTAGTGAGTCCACAGAGTGCACTGTCACCACTCTGGATGCAGAGCAGTAACTCCAGAGAGTGCACTGGCACCACTGGGGATGCAGTGCAGTGAGCCCATAGAGTGGACTGGCACCACAGGGGATGCACTGCAGTGAGTCCAGAGAGTGCACTGGCACCACTGGGGATGCAGTGCAGTGAGTCCAGAGAGTGCACTGGCACCACTGGGGATGCACTGCAGTGAGTCCAGAGACTGCACTGGCACCACTCTAGATGCACTGCAGTGAGTCCAGAGAGTGCACCGGCACCACTGGGGATGCAGTGCAGTGAGTCCAGAGAGTGCACTGGCACCACTGGGGATGCACTGCAGTGAGTCCAGAGAGTGCACTGGCACCTTGGGGATGCAGGGCAGTGAGTCCAGAGAGTGCACTGGCACCACCTGGGGTGCCGTGCAGTGAGTCCAGAGAGTGCACTGTCACCACTGGGGATGCAGTGCAGTGAGTCCAGAGAGTGCACTGGCACCACTGGGGATGCAGTGCAGTGAGTCCAGAGAGTGCACTGGCACCACTGGCGATGCAGTGCAGTGAGTCCAGAGAGTGCACTGGCACCACTGGGGATGTACTGCAGTGAGTCCAGAGAGTACACTGGCACCACTGGGGATGCAGTGCAGTGAGTCCAGAGAGTGCACTGGCACCACTGGGGATGCAGTGCAGTGAGTCCAGAGAGTGCACTGGCACCACTGAGGATGCACTGCAGTGAGTCCAGAGAGTGCACTGGCACCACTGGGGATGCACTGCAGTGAGTCCAGAGAGTGCACTGGCACCACTGGGGATGCACTGCAGTGACTCCAGAGAGTGCACTGGCACCACTTCGGATGCACTGCAGTGAATCCAGAGAGTGCACTGGCACCACTGGGGATGCAGTGCAGTGAGTCCAGAGAGTGCACTGGCACCACTGGGGATGCAGTGCAGTGAGTCCAGAGAGTGCACTGGCACCACTGGGGATGCAGTGCAGTGAGTCCAGAGAGTGCACTGGAACCACCGGGGATGTACTGCAGTGACTCCAGAGACTGCACTGGCACCACTGAAGATGCAGTGCAGTGAGTCCAGAGAGTGCACTGGCACCACCGGGGATGTACTGCAGTGAGTCTGCAGAGTGCACTGGCACCACTGCGGATGCAGTGCAGTGAGTCCAGAGAGGGCAGTGGCACCACTGGGGATGCACTGCAGTGAGTCCAGAGAGTGCACTGGCACCACTGGGGATGCACTGCAGTGACTCCAGAGAGTGCACTGGCACCACTTCGGATGCACTGCAGTGAATCCAGAGAGTGCACTGGCACCACTGGGGATGCAGTGCAGTGAGTCCAGGGAGTGCACTGGCACCACTGGGGATGCAGTGCAGTGAGTCCAGAGAGTGCACTGGAACCACCGGGGATGTACTGCAGTGAGTCTGCAGAGTGCACTGGCACCACTGCGGATGCAGTGCAGTGAGTCCAGAGAGGGCAGTGGCACCACTGGGGATGCACTGCAGTGAGTCCAGAGATTGCACTGGCACGACTGGCATCCCCAGTGGTGCCAGTTTTTCATAGTTTCTAAGTTATTTAGATAGCATAATCTGGCTGGGGATCATGACTGGGGATTATTAGGTTGATCAGTGAAGACAGGAAAGATATTGCTGAATTGTGTCAGAGCACTAGCTTTGGACCACGTAATTTGAATCACATCTGCACACCATTCTGGATTAGGTTAAAACATTTTTTTTTTTTACTTGCATATATTCCAGAGCTAACCATTGTTAATGATCTGTGTACCAACCAGGACCTATGGTCCTTCAATCTGAGGGCTTAAGTTTGCTGCATCTAAAGGAAGTTACATGTGCACAAAGTACCACAAAATCGCTGACATGCGGCAAATCATCCCCTGGGGTAAAATAAATAAAGTTTCCTATATGCAACAAGTGCCACATCTTTTTTTCTCTTTTTAACTTGCATGTTTCTTTCAGACTTTATGATTTGTATTTCTCTGCGCTCCACTTTGACAATGCCAATCGCAAGCGTAACAAAAAGAAGAAAAAGGAGAAACATCAGGAAAGTGAAAGGCTTCTTGGAATACTTAGGTCCTCGTTTCCAGAAGAAAACCCGGGAGAAGAAGGAAGAATGCCATCCTCCAGATGGCTCTTTATGAGAGCAATGCAGAAGTGAGGGCAGTAAACAACCTCACAAGGAAGGGAAGCCTTCCAGTGCAGGTGAAAGCAAGAAATACAGCTCCATCGCATCCAGCGAGTATATTAAAGGTAAGCGGCTGCAGTTTATGGGATTCCTTTTAGATTAATCTAGAGATTATTTAAAACAGTCTTTAAATGCTTGATGACTGAACAGTCTGCTGGATATTAAAATATGTTTTGAAAAATATGTTTCAAGTGTTGTTTTTTCAGCTATGTGGGGAGAACAAATACAGTGGCTATGAATATTTTGGCTATTATTCAGAACAGCATTTCTTCTTTGCATACTTCTTTGTTGTTCTACCTCAATATACATCTAATTGTTAGACTGCTGGATTTGTTCCCAGTATTGATGACAAAGCACACTATAGATGCTGTCTGCGTTACTGGAAAATGATTTGTTTCAAAGTAAAATGACTTCCAGGTAAGGTAAACGCTGAGCATGCTCTTCCTGCCTCCTTCTTCACAGTGCTCATAGTAGATCGCTTATGTATGTATTAGTCAGATTCTCTTATAAACTCCTAGTGCATCTCTGGAATTTTGAATTTACAGTGACTTTACGCTCTTCTCTCTCGCTCCTCTAGGCGGTTTCATCTGTTACCAGAGCTCTAGAACTATTTGTGAAACCTGAAGAGCTGGATGGAGAGAATTGCTACAAATGTAGCGAGTAAGATTATTACTAATTATGTCTTAATACTAGATATTAGTTTTATGTATTGCATGACTTAGAGCATAAGTTATCTTTTAACTTCATTTAGAAATAAGGAGACGCAGCTTTGTTGTTGTTGTTGTTGTTGTTGTTGTTGCTTCATTTTGTAGTAGTGGTGAGCTGAAGCAAGGAGCTATGGAGAATGATTTGGAGTGGAAGGCAGCAGCAGGTTCCTGTGAGTTGAGAATGTGAGCTGGCTCTGTGGTAATTAATGTTAGCAGCCTGTGCTGGCTCACTAAGCAGCGTCTTGCACAGCTCTTGAACTGTGTCCTTACGTGGAGCTGTCTCCTTATGCGGAGACTATTTACAGGGGTTCCACAGAAGGACAAAGTCCAATCCACTTTCTAACCACCACCAAGCTCTTATATTTTAACATTGTATGTGGTTTGGTTTTTTAAGTTAAACAAGTTTAATTTAGAAAGTTATACATGTACTTAAACATCATGAATTATATTTACAAAACATCCTACCTTTATATCCAAAGTGATATCAAGAAATGCCTCATACGTATCCGAAACTGCTTTGCAATTCAAGCACTTCAGTGGAAGCAAAATATAAATGCTTAACAATACGTGGAGGAGACTAACTGTCCAAATTCAAGTTGTCGATAGATACTACTTTAGACAAACTGCAGACTGCTTTACTACCGACAAAAGACACAGATCAGTTCTAAGGACAGGAATATTTTTTAAAGTACCTCTTGATCTTAGAAATCCTCCAAATATTTGATGAATGATGGTGGTAGCTTGAGAAGATCTGTCCAATCTGGAAATAAATTATAATCAGACCTCAGAAGATTTAAGGCACACAGTTAACTCTTCAAAGAGTTTTATGAAAACCAAGGATGACGTAGACTTTCAGTTTTGATAGTAAATAAAGGACTACAAGGTGCTAGAGAACGTATAAAAGTGAATTTGTTTATGCTGACTTGGTGCTTCCATTCAAGCACGCTTCCTGCATAGCATCGACAGTATAGCGCAAGAACTCGTGTGCGTCTTCTTGACTGCCAAAATGGAAATGTTGTCCTATTGCTAAATAAGAAGATGATAGTATTTACCTCATTTAAAAATGAAATAATTCTCGTATTTCTAAAATCTCTCTTCTTTATAGTGTTAAAACCATTTATACACATCAAATAATTATTTGAAGATTACAAGATACTGAAAAAGAAACACATCTGAAGCCACTTACGACTGAGGTTATTGATAACACGCGTAGGCTCGATGGCATCAACAGTGCAACGCAGGGCCTGGTTAATGTGAGTCTCCATCGTGCACATCATGCAAAAATCTTGTTCACGACCTGAAGAGTGAAAGAAGAAAGCATCCCAGTCTAGCGAAACAGACATAACTACAAACAAACATATAAGTAACATTTAAACTATAGATACAGTATCCACTCTCCTTGTCCCAACAGTCTCGTAACATTTCATTTCACACAACTTTATAGAATAAAAATATCCATTAAGCTTGTGTTCAAGTGCATTTTGTGATGAGAAATCTAAAAGACTACTGCAAAGTCACGTTTGTGAAGGCTGACAGGAATGTGAACTCCACAGGCTGCAAAATATATGAGGAAAGAATATTTGACATTGATGATACAGCATTAAGAGAATGTGGGTTATTTTCAGCACAGTGCTGTCAGGTGAGCTTCATGATACAGAGCTACGAGTCCTTTGGGAGAAAGGAAAAACTAAAGTAATGTATGTAATAGTACTTCTGCCCTCCTTTTTTCAACAGGATTCTTAACTGAAACAATTTCTATATACAGGAAGAAAACAGTTAAATTTCTAGGTATCGATACAAAGATACCAGCCTAAAAAGCATACACGTTTAGTACAACATTTAGTTTATAGTACAACATTTTATTTAGGACAAAATCAGTCTAGATTTTAATACAGTCCCACAAAAAAATCTAGTCATGTTCATAACAGCTCATATTGCTTTCTAGGTTTTGTTTTTGTTTGCTTCTTTTTTTTTTTAATTGGTTCAACAACGAACAGACCATTTATTGTAGTGCATTATGGAACCTAGGCTGTGAAGACTAAAGACCTATGATGCCAACATCCTAAATTTTATTGCCTTTCTAGCAGCAGGAAGCCCAAATAGCCCAAATGCCAAATGTTCATTAAATGCATTACTGTCCAATGCACTTCATTATTCCCATGAAGCAAGAAAAGATCCTTTTAAAAAAACAAACAAACAAACAAACAAAAAAACCACATGGTGCATTAAACGCACTCCATATGCTATTCTGAGCCCACTGCTAATACAATGCTCAAAGCCAGCTTCTACAGGTAAAATCAGGCAAGTAACTTTGTCTCACAGAATCACTGCTGTTCTTTCACCTTCAGAGCTATCCAACAGATTTAAAATACTGTTAGAAAGTACTCACATGACTGGCTGTGCTCAAGAGAAAGCATGTAATTGGCAAGTGGGGGGGTGTAGGTCAAACACTGTAGAGTAGCATTAAGAAAGCGTGTGTTGCCAAGATTGTACAGGCCAACTCCAACACTTTGTGTTTCTTGCCAATCCATACGTATCTTCTCAGGTGGAAAAAGAATCCTTTGTGGCGGAGCAAGTCCATCAGTAACAACTGCAAGAAAGTTATATTTAAAAAGAGATTTTGTTTGTTTGTTTCTAAGAAAGGCATTAGGTATATATAGGTATAGTAAATATATAAAGTATATATAGGTATAGTAAAAATACTATTCTGCGGGAGCACCTAGAGGAACTAGCTACAATCCAAAACAGAAAAACTTATTGCAGACAGCTTTAATACCGCCAAATTCAAATTGGCTGGTCAGCACAACGTTTTGGGAAAAAAAAGTTTAGTCAACCATTTTAATTTTTCTAAGGCAAGGCTAACTGCCATCCTGTTTTTAGTATCTAACGCCAAGTTCCTCTCCATCTATAATCTTTAACCTGATTACCTCAACTACTGCTTTTTTCCTTATTATAACTTAAACCACAAACTTAGACTTGAAAGAGAAAGGAGAAAAGACCTTGGTCTTTGTATCGACCAACGAGATAAGCCTTACACATTTTTAAGTTTATTTTTGACGATTGATTGATGCATTATCAGATATTAGGTACTCTGCAAGAGCAAATATTAACACTAGTAAGAATAAATCCGATCCACCACCTCTTATTCAAAATACATCAATTTCTAATTTGGAGATAACGTCTCCCTGACAAGGAAGTAGAAAAGCTGTAAATACCGATCTAGTTTCCTCTCCCGATGTTCCATATACATACCGATGCTGTTCCTACACCTACACTCTGAGCATAAATTTATGTTGACATGAGTATCGGGTGTTATTTCTCTCTCTGTTTGCCTTGAGAGACTCTCCTCCTGTCCACTGAAAAGTAAACTCAAGATTCCAGATCAGTTAAGACAGTTGCTATCCCCCCATTCAGAGTTCTGCAGCAGCACTGTTCAGATTTTCCAGCAGTCTCTTTACAAAATGACCACTTATAAGTGTACAAAAACACTTATCACCTAGCTTGTCAGTAGGTACACGTGTGGCCTCTCTTAAGCAGAATCAATCACAGCTTAAGATTTTATACAAGATCCCATTTTCAAGTTTGGGATTATTTCAGAAAGTCTTTTTTCCTAGAAACAGTACTACTAGTAACACTTTAACTGGTTTGCCAGCACAACCTTTACCCTGTTAGAAATGATGTTGACTTCTACCTTCATGTAGCATACATAGTGTCCTGAGTGACAGTTGATACCATGATGCACCAGCACCTCATATAAGGCGTAGATGAGTGGTTCTCCACTTGATTGAGACATGTAGTCTCGGAGGTCCAAATACTCAGGATATTTTACCTCCTAAAGAGAGACCAAGAAGATAGAAAAATTATATCAGAGTACTTCGTGGACTAGGCAGAGAAAAACACTTCCAAAAAACAGAGACTGGAATTATATGAATATATCTCTTGATTCACTAAAAATAAGTCTTCCCATAAGCAACGTTTAATACTAGAAGTTGCAGAGAACTGTTTTCTGAAGAATTAGCCTTCTCAGAGGAAAGTATATGCTTCTTGTCAAGCAGGAACTTTACTGATATTAAGAGAAAGAATAAGCCACAGTCGTTGGTCTACAATGGAATGGGCGAAAGTTGCGACAGGGGAGTTTTAGGTTGGATGTTAGGAAGTACTTCTTTACCGAAAGGGCTATTAAGCATTGGAATGGGCTGCCCAGGGAGGTGGTGGAGTCACCATCCCTGGAGGTCTTTAAAAGACGTTTAGATGTAGAGCTTAGCGATATGGTTTAGTGGAGTACTTAGTGTTAGGTCGGAGGTTGGACTCGATGATCTTGAGGTCTCTTCCAACCTAGAAATCTGTGATACCGTGATACTGTGATACAATTATTGTCTGAAAATATTAACAACTTTCAGCATTGGGGGATGTCCCATTACATGATGACAAAGTTGCATTACAGCGGTAAATATACCTTGTTGATCTTTCCACCTGTGAAATCTGCAAATTCTTTTCAGTGATATTGTGAGAACGTTGGAAGAACGGTGTATGGTAAATCTCTTGGATGCAGGAACCATCTTTTTACACCTTAAAAACAAGCAGAGACAAGTGTTTGAAAGCATCTTCTTTTTCGCCCCCAAAACAAACTCGTTTTAATGTCTCACGCATGCTTATGCTATTTGAATAATATTTACTTGCATAATATATATAATTCATGATGTTTAAGTACATGTATAACTTTCTAAATTAAACTCGTTTAACTTAAAAAACCAAACCACATACAATGTTAAAATATAAGAGCTTAAGAGAGCAGATGGAAGCATCTGCCTCGAGGGCAGGTGAGTTGGCAGAGTAAGGGAGCAGATGAGAGTACCTGTCCTAGCTGTGCTGTGGCTTTGGATGCTGCCGCGGCCTATGCTTTTCTTTTTCTTTCGCAGGTGCCTTGCACAGACTCAGAGGGGCCAAGCTGCACTCTGAAGAGCAGCACGAGAAGGGCAGGCTGGTCGTGAGTGGGGTTGGAGCGGAATGGCCAAGTTGCGCAAGGTGACTGCGAAGGGTATCCATTTTGCTTTTCAGGTGTCATGGCAGGCTCTACACAGAAGTGGCTGAGGATTTGAGAAGAGGTTACAGAGCATCAAGGAGCAGCACGTGCAGTGACGGTTTCCAAACGGTATGGTTGCTTTCTCTTCTGTTCATCAGGTGCCACAGGCAAGGTGGGCTGTGACGTTAGTCTTTAGAATCGGAGCTAAGCAGGTCACTAGAATGCCACAGGGCATCTGAGAAGGGTGTTTTAACAGAAAAAGCTTGTCTGGCATGGCAGTGCCTGATGGCAGCGTGTTTCCACAGGTGAAGAGGTGCCTGAAGCCCCATCCTGTCTAGCCTGCGCACACCTCGCTGAGAATGAAAGCCGCTTTCCAGTAATTCAGAAAGCCAAGTTACATCTCGGCCTCGAGCATCTGGGGCCTGTGCTTTTGGGCCTGTCTGTAGCATTTGGCACTTGCATTAATACTTTCTTGGCATATATTTAGGCTTTTGGGGCCAGTGTCTTGGGGGGGTGTGGAGCTGCTTGTACACCTTTGGGGCTTGCATCTGGGGGGGGGGGTTGGGAGTTGCTTGTACACCTTTGGGGACTGTGGCTGGGGGGGGGGTCAGGGCCTGCATCTGGGGGGGTTGGAAGCTGCTCCTACAATGTAGGGATCTGTATCTGTGGGGGTTGGGAGCTGCTTGTACACAGTATGGGCTTGCGTTTGGGGGCAGGTGTTGGGAGCTGCTTGTACAATGTAGGGATCTGCATCTGGAGGGGGTTGGGAGCTGCTTGTACACCTTTGGGGCTTGCATCTGGAGGGGGTTGGGGCCTGCCTCTGGGGGGGGTGGTTGTGAGCTGCTTGTATACTGTAGGGGCCTGCTTGTACACCTTTGGTGGGGCCTGCGTCTGGGGGGGATGGGAGCTGCTTGTACACTGTTAGGGCCTGCCTTGCGGGGGGGGGTGGGAGCTGCTTGTACACTGTAGGGGTCTGGGTCTTGGGGGGTTGGGGCTGTTTGTACACCTTTGGGGTGTGCCTCTGGGGAGGGTGGGGAGTTGCTTGGACACCTTTGGGGCCTGTGTCTGGGGGGGGGTTGGGGCCTGTGCTGGGGGGGTTGGGAGCTGCTTGTACACTCTAGGGTCTTCTGGCGGGCTTTGGAGCCTCCCTTTGAGGGGGACATTTGGGAGCTGGTTGTACACCTTTGGGGCCAGAGTCTGGGGCGTGGGGGCTGGGGCTGGGGCCTGCATCTGGGTGGGGTGGGGTCCAGTTCATGGGGGGGGGTTGGGAGCTGCTTGTGGACAGTTGGGGTCTGCATCCGGGTGTGGTTGGGGCCTGCTTGTAGACTTCTGCAGCCTGCGTCTGGTGTTTGGGGGCTTTTCTGTAGCGTTTGGGGCTTGCATTTTGGCTTTGGGATGTGTCTTGAGCTTCTGGGGCCTAGCTGTAGTGCTTGGGGCCTGCGTCTGGGGCTTTTCTGTAGCATTTTGGTCACGTGTTTGTGATTTGGGGTGTGTATCCAGGGTTTTGCCTTTTTTGTAGTTTTCAGCTATGTGTCAGTTTCTTTGTCAGTTGCCTGGGGTTAGGGGCAGTTTGGGGTTTGGATCATTAGTCAGTGTCATTAGCGTTGGGGGGTTGATATGAAGGGTTAGGGTTGTGGTTAGAGTTGTTAGGGTTAAAGGGAATAAGGATTTTAGGGTAAGGGGATCAAGGTTGTGGGAATAAAAATGTTTTTGCACAGAGTTACATCGTTTAGAGGGAAGGAAGGTGGTACTGAGATATGCGTGCAGTGATAAGAAAGCTTCACAGACAACCTTGTAAAATGCAGACAACCAGAATCCTTAGAGCAATTGGGTGGAAATCACGGTGTAAGAAACATTACCACCTCAAAGAGGAAAACAGTCAAGAAAAAAAGAAAATTGACTTGTAACAGGCCAGCAGCTGTGTATTTTCTGTGAAGAACCAGATAGATTGTGAACCTGGATTACCCGGTCAATTGGGAAACTGGGGAGGGTCCTGGTCACCGAGAGGGAAAAAAAAAAATTATATAAACTGTGTTAAACTGTATAAACTAGTACGTGGCTTGTGGGACACCTGCCATTGCACTCGTGAATAAAAATGCTACCTCACTGAGATCCTTGCCTGAGCCTATGTTATTAGTTACAGAGTGTTTTTAACAAGGTGTTAGGGTTTTAAGGTTTCAGGGCTAAGGCACTAGGGTTGGGTTTCAGGGTTAGGGTTTCCAGGGTTTAGGGTTAGGATTTTAAGGTTGTTAGGGTTGGAGTTAAAGGGTTAGGGTCTGGGGGTTAGTGTGTTAAGGTTTTAAAGTTTTTTGGGGTTTTAGTGTAGATAGGGTTTTTAGGGGTTAGGGTCATAGGGTTTTATTTATGGTAAGGTATTTAGGGTTAGGGGTTTAAGGTCTCAATTTTTGTTTGTTTTTAAGGTTAGGGGCTCCAGGGTTAGGGCCTTGAGAGTCTTAATTTTTTGGGTTAGGGTTTAGAGGGTCTTAATTTTTAGGGTTAGGGGTTTTAGGCGTAGGTCTTCAGGGCTTTAGTGTGGTAAATTTTATTGGGTTAGGGCTGAAAGGGTTTTTAGGGTTAGGGTTTCTAGAGTTTTTTGGGGTGGGGGTTAGGGTTAGATGCGTGGGTGCCGTAGGGTTAGGGGTTAGGCCTAATATTAGGGCGGAAGGCCAAATTAAGAGGGTGGGAGACCCCCAAAATTGAAGGGTTGAAGCCCCAAGTTAGGGGAAGGAACCTCAAAGTTGTGGGGTCCCCCAAAATTGGGCAGAAGAACTATTAATATTGGGGGAAACCCGAAAAAAGGAGGGTGGGGGACTCTAAAATTGGGGGGGACCCCCAAAAGTGGTCAGGTCCCCCCAAATTAGGGGAGGAACCCCCAAGATTGGGTGGGTGAACCCCCAAATTGGGGGGAAGAACACTTAAAATGGAAGCGTGAAATTCCAGAATTGAATGTGGACCCCCCAAGAACTGGGGAGGAATCCCCAAAATTCGGGGGGACCCTCAAAATTGGGGTTAAAGCCCCAGATGTCGGGGAGTGAAGCCCCAAATTAAGGGATGGAACCTCAAAAATGTGGTGAGAACCCCAACATTGGGGGAAAGAACCTTAATATTAGGGTGGCAGGCCTAAAAAAGATGGTGGGGGACCCCAAAATTGTGGGGGGATTGGAAGGGGGGGGGGAATCCCCAAAATGGAGGGGGAACCCCAAAACTGGGGGGGCGAAGCACCAAATTAGGGAAAGGAACCGAAAATTGTGGGGAAGAACCCTGAAATGGAGAGGTGAAAACCCGAAATTGAGGGGAAAACCCCAAAACGGCGGGAAAACCTCCATAAACACAAAATGGAACGGGGAATGTAACAGAGCAAAAAACGTGGCGTCCTACGGCAAACTGCGAGGCTCAATTTTCCGGGGAGTGCTGGGAAATGTAGTTCTTGGGAACTGGGTTTCCGGGAGGCCATGTTGCCTTCCCAGAGCATGTCGGGAGGTGCAGTTCTCGAGAAGCCGCTTACCGGGCAGCCATATTGGGAGTCCGGGGAATGCCGGGAGATGTAGTCTTCCGGCACTGGGCTTCCGGGAGGCCATATTGGTTTCCCAGAGCATGCCGGGGTATGTAGTACTCGAGGGCACTGGGCTTCCGGGAGGCCATGTTGTTTTCCCAGAGCATGCCGGGAGATGTAGTTTTCCGGCACTGGACTTCCGGGAGGCCATATTGTTTTCCCAGAGCATGCCGGGAGATGTAGTTCTCGGACACTGGGCTTCCGGGAGGCCATGTTTTTTTCCTAGAACATGCTGGGAGATGTAGTCTTCCGGCACTGGGCTTCCGGGAGGCCATATTGGTTTCCCAGAGCATGCCGGGAGATGTAGTTTTCCGGCACTGGACTTCCGAAAGGCCATATTGTTTTCCCAGAGCATGCCGGGAGATGTAGTCTTCCGGCACTGGGCTTCCGGGAGGCCATATTGGTTTCCCAGAGCATGCCGGGAGATGTAGTTTTCCGGCACTGGACTTCCGGGAGGCCATATTGTTTTCCCAGAGCATGCCGGGAGATGTAGTCTTCCGGCACTGGGCGTTTTTTGCTAATAATAATTTTTGTACTAATAACATAGGCTCAGGCAAGGATCTCAGTGAGGTAGCATTTTTATTCACGAGTGCAATGGCAGGTGTCCCACAAGCCACGTACTAGTTTATACAGTTTAACACAGTTTATATAAATTTTTTTTTTCCCTCTCGGTGACCAGGACCCTCCCCAGTTTCCCAATTGACCGGGTAATCCAGGTTCACAATCTATCTGGTTCTTCACAGAAAATACACAGCTGCTGGCCTGTTACAAGTCAATTTTCTTTTTTTCTTGACTGTTTTCCTCTTTGAGGTGGTAATGTTTCTTACACCGTGATTTCCACCCAATTGCTCTAAGGATTCTGGTTGTCTGCATTTTACAAGGTTGTCTGTGAAGCTTTCTTATCACTGCACGCATATCTCAGTACCACCTTCCTTCCCTCTAAACGATGTAACTCTGTGCAAAAACATTTTTATTCCCACAACCTTGATCCCCTTACCCTAAAATCCTTATTCCCTTTAACCCTAACAACTCTAACCACAACCCTAACCCTTCATATCAACCCCCCAACGCTAATGACACTGACTAATGATCCAAACCCCAAACTGCCCCTAACCCCAGGCAACTGACAAAGAAACTGACACATAGCTGAAAACTACAAAAAAGGCAAAACCCTGGATACACACCCCAAATCACAAACACGTGACCAAAATGCTACAGAAAAGCCCCAGACGCAGGCCCCAAGCACTACAGCTAGGCCCCAGAAGCTCAAGACACATCCCAAAGCCAAAATGCAAGCCCCAAACGCTACAGAAAAGCCCCCAAACACCAGACGCAGGCTGCAGAAGTCTACAAGCAGGCCCCAACCACACCCGGATGCAGACCCCAACTGTCCACAAGCAGCTCCCAACCCCCCCCCATGAACTGGACCCCACCCCACCCAGATGCAGGCCCCAGCCCCAGCCCCCACGCCCCAGACTCTGGCCCCAAAGGTGTACAACCAGCTCCCAAATGTCCCCCTCAAAGGGAGGCTCCAAAGCCCGCCAGAAGACCCTAGAGTGTACAAGCAGCTCCCAACCCCCCCAGCACAGGCCCCAACCCCCCCCAGACACAGGCCCCAAAGGTGTCCAAGCAACTCCCCACCCTCCCCAGAGGCACACCCCAAAGGTGTACAAACAGCCCCAACCCCCCAAGACCCAGACCCCTACAGTGTACAAGCAGCTCCCACCCCCCCCCGCAAGGCAGGCCCTAACAGTGTACAAGCAGCTCCCACCCCCCCCCCAGACGCAGGCCCCACCAAAGGTGTACAAGCAGGCCCCTACAGTATACAAGCAGCTCACAACCACCCCCCCCAGAGGCAGGCCCCAACCCCCTCCAGATGCAAGCCCCAAAGGTGTACAAGCAGCTCCCAACCCCCTCCAGATGCAGATCCCTACATTGTACAAGCAGCTCCCAACACCTGCCCCCAAACGCAAGCCCATACTGTGTACAAGCAGCTCCCAACCCCCACAGATACAGATCCCTACATTGTAGGAGCAGCTTCCAACCCCCCCAGATGCAGGCCCTGACCCCCCCCCAGCCACAGTCCCCAAAGGTGTACAAGCAACTCCCAACCCCCCCCCCCAGATGCAAGCCCCAAAGGTGTACAAGCAGCTCCACACCCCCCCAAGTCACTGGCCCCAAAAGCCTAAATATATGCCAAGAAAGTATTAATGCAAGTGCCAAATGCTACAGACAGGCCCAAAAGCACAGGCCCCAGATGCTCGAGGCCGAGATGTAACTTGGCTTTCTGAATTACTGGAAAGCGGCTTTCATTCTCAGCGAGGTGTGTGCAGGCTAGACAGGATGGGGCTTCAGGCACCTCTTCACCTGTGGAAAAACACTGCCATCAGGCACTGCCATGCCAGACAAGCTTTTTCTGTTAAAACACCCTTCTCAGATGCCCTGTGGCATTCTAGTGACCTGCTTAGCTCCGATTCTAAAGACTAACGTCACAGCCCACCTTGCCTGTGGCACCTGATGAACAGAAGAGAAAGCAACCATACCGTTTGGAAACCGTCACTGCACGTGCTGCTCCTTGATGCTCTGTAACCTCTTCTCAAATCCTCAGCCACTTCTGTGTAGAGCCTGCCATGACACCTGAAAAGCAAAATGGATACCCTTCGCAGTCACCTTGCGCAACTTGGCCATTCCGCTCCAACCCCACTCACGACCAGCCTGCCCTTCTCGTGCTGCTCTTCAGAGTGCAGCTTGGCCCCTCTGAGTCTGTGCAAGGCACCTGCGAAAGAAAAAGAAAAGCATAGGCCGCGGCAGCATCCAAAGCCACAGCACAGCTAGGACAGGTACTCTCATCTGCTCCCTTACTCTGCCAACTCACCTGCCCTCGAGGCAGATGCTTCCATCTGCTCTCTTAAGCTCTTATATTTTAACATTGTATGTGGTTTGGTTTTTTAAGTTAAACAAGTTTAATTTAGAAAGTTATACATGTACTTAAACATCATGAATTATATTTACAAAACATCCTACCTTTATATCCAAAGTGATATCAAGAAATGCCTCATATGTATCCGAAACTGCTTTGCAATTCAAGCACTTCAGTGGAAGCAAAATATAAATGCTTAACAATACGTGGAGGAGACTAACTGTCCAAATTCAAGTTGTCGATAGATACTACTTTAGACAAACTGCAGACTGCTTTACTACCGACAAAAGACACAGATCAGTTCTAAGGACAGGAATATTTTTAAAAGTACCTCTTGATCTTAGAAATCCTCCAAATATTTGATGAATGATGGTGGTAGCTTGAGAAGATCTGTCCAATCTGGAAATAAATTATAATCAGACCTCAGAAGATTTAAGGCACACAGTTAACTCTTCAAAGAGTTTTATGAAAACCAAGGATGACGTAGACTTTCAGTTTTGATAGTAAATAAAGGACTACAAGGTGCTAGAGAACGTATAAAAGTGAATTTGTTTATGCTGACTTGGTGCTTCCATTCAAGCACGCTTCCTGCATAGCATCGACAGTATAGCGCAAGAACTCGTGTGCGTCTTCTTGACTGCCAAAACGGAAATGTTGTCCTATTGCTAAATAAGAAGATGATAGTATTTACCTCATTTAAAAATGAAATAATTCTCGTATTTCTAAAATCTCTCTTCTTTATAGTGTTAAAACCATTTATACACATCAAATAATTATTTGAAGATTACAAGATACTGAAAAAGAAACACATCTGAAGCCACTTACGACTGAGGTTATTGATAACACGCGTAGGCTCGATGGCATCAACAGTGCAACGCAGGGCCTGGTTAATGTGAGTCTCCATCGTGCACATCATGCAAAAATCTTGTTCACGACCTGAAGAGTGAAAGAAGAAAGCATCCCAGTCTAGCGAAACAGACATAACTACAAACAAACATATAAGTAACATTTAAACTATAGATACAGTATCCACTCTCCTTGTCCCAACAGTCTCGTAACATTTCATTTCACACAACTTTATAGAATAAAAATATCCATTAAGCTTGTGTTCAAGTGCATTTTGTGATGAGAAATCTAAAAGACTACTGCAAAGTCACGTTTGTGAAGGCTGACAGGAATGTGAACTCCACAGGCTGCAAAATATATGAGGAAAGAATATTTGACATTGATGATACAGCATTAAGAGAATGTGGGTTATTTTCAGCACAGTGCTGTCAGGTGAGCTTCATGATACAGAGCTACGAGTCCTTTGGGAGAAAGGAAAAACTAAAGTAATGTATGTAATAGTACTTCTGCCCTCCTTTTTTCAACAGGATTCTTAACTGAAACAATTTCTATATACAGGAAGAAAACAGTTAAATTTCTAGGTATCGATACAAAGATACCAGCCTAAAAAGCATACACGTTTAGTACAACATTTAGTTTATAGTACAACATTTTATTTAGAACAAAATCAGTCTAGATTTTAATACAGTCCCACAAAAAAATCTAGTCATGTTCATAACAGCTCATATTGCTTTCTAGGTTTTTTTGTTTGTTTGTTTGGTTTTTTTAATTGGTTCAACAACGAACAGACCATTTATTGTAGTGCATTATGGAACCTAGGCTGTGAAGACTAAAGACCTATGATGCCAACATCCTAAATTTTATTGCCTTTCTAGCAGCAGGAAGCCCAAATAGCCCAAATGCCAAATGTTCATTAAATGCATTCCTGTCCAATGCACTTCATTATTCCCATGAAGCAAGAAAAGATCCTTTTAAAAAAACAAACAAAAAACACACATGGTGCATTAAACGCACTCCATATGCTATTCTGAGCCCACTGCTAATACAATGCTCAAAGCCAGCTTCCACAGGTAAAATCAGGCAAGTAACTTTGTCTCACAGAATCACTGCTGTTCTTTCACCTTCAGAGCTATCCAACAGATTTAAAATACTGTTAGAAAGTACTCACATGACTGGCTGTGCTCAAGATAAAGCATGTAATTGGCAAGTGGGGGGGTGTAGGTCAAACACTGTAGAGTAGCATTAAGAAAACGTGTGTTGCCAAGATTGTACAGGCCAACTCCAACACTTTGTGTTTCTTGCCAATCCATACATATCTTCTCAGGTGGAAAAAGAATCCTTTGTGGCGGAGCAATTCCATAATTAACAACTGCAAGAAAGTTATATTTAAAAAGAGATTTTGTTTGTTTCTAAGAAAGGCATTAGGTATATATAGGTATAGTAAATATATAAAGTATATATAGGTATAGTAAAAATACTATTCTGCGGGAGCACCTAGAGGAACTAGCTACAATCCAAAACAGAAAAACTTATTGCAGACAGCTTTAATACCGCCAAATTCAAATTGGCTGGTCAACACAACGTTTTGGGAAAAAAAGTTTAGTCAACCATTTTAATTTTTCTAAGGCAAGGCTAACTGCCATCCTGTTTTTAGTATCTAACGCCAAGTTCCTCTCATCTATAATCTTTAACCTGATTACCTCAACTACTGCTTTTTTCCTTATTATAACTTAAACCACAAACTTAGACTTGAAATTATATGGTAATAAATGCAAGGACAATGTAAAAACAAATAACTAGGAATGACGGTACCCCTACAAATATCAGATCTTTTCCTGAGCAATGTTAGCATTCAAAAACCTGTGAATAATGGAAGCTGTGAATAGCAACAATAAAACGCTTTTCTTTGCAAAACAGTCCCCAGTGGTGCCAGCGCACCCTCTGGAGTCACTGCACTGCATTCCCAGTGGTGCCAGTGCCCTCTCTGCACTCACTGCAGTGAATCCCCAGCGGTGACAGTGCACTCTCTGGACTGGCACCACTGGGGATGCAGTGCAGTGAGTCCAGAGAGTGCGCTGGCACCACTGGGGATGCAGTGCAGTGAGTCCAGAGAGTGAACTGGCACCTTGGGTATGTAGTGCAGTGAGTCCAGAGAGTGCACTGGCACCATGGGGATGCAGGGCAGTGAGTCCAGAGAGTGCGCTGGCACCACTGGGGATGCACTGCAGTGAGTCCAGAGAGTGCACTGGCACCATTGGGGATGCACTGCAGTGACTCCAGAGAGTGCACTGGCACCACTGGGGATGCAGTGCAGTGAGTCCAGAGAGTGCACTGGCACTACTTGGGATGCAGTGCAGTGAGTCCACAGAGTGCACTGGCACCACTGGGGATGCAGTGCAGTGAGTCCAGAGAGTGCACTGGCACCACTGGGGATGCAGTGCAGTGAGTCCACAGAGTGCACTGGCACCACTGGGGATGCACTGCAGTGAGTCCAGAGAGTGCACTGGCAACACTGGTGATGCACTGCAGTGAGTCCAGAGAGTGCACTAGCACCACTGGGGATGCACTGCAGTGACTCCAGAGAGTGCACTGGCACCACTTCGGATGCACTGCAGTGAATCCAGAGAGTGCACTGGCACCACTGGGGATGCAGTGCAGTGAGTCCAGAGAGTGCACTGGCACCACTGGGGATGCAGTGCAGTGAGTCCAGAGAGTGCACTGGAACCACCGGGGATGTACTGCAGTGACTCCAGAGACTGCACTGGCACCACTGAAGATGCAGTGCAGTGAGTCCAGAGAGTGCACTGGCACCACTGAGGATGCAGTGCAGTGAGTGCAGGCAGTGCACTGGCACCACTGGTGATGCAGTGCAGTGAGTCCAGAGACTGCACTGGCACCACTGGGGATGCACTGCAGTGAGTCCAGGGAGTGCACTGGCACCACTGGGGATGCAGTGCAGTGAGTCCAGAGAGTGCACTGGAACCACCGGGGATGTACTGCAGTGAGTCTGCAGAGTGCACTGGCACCACTGCGGATGCAGTGCAGTGAGTCCAGAGAGGGCAGTGGCACCACTGGGGATGCACTGCAGTGAGTCCAGAGATTGCACTGGCACGACTGGCATCCCCAGTGGTGCCAGTTTTTCATAGTTTCTAAGTTATTTAGATAGCATAATCTGGCTGGGGATCATGACTGGGGATTATTAGGTTGATCAGTGAAGACAGGAAAGATATTGCTGAATTGTGTCAGAGCACTAGCTTTGGACCACGTAGTTTGAATCACATCTGCACACCATTCTGGATTAGGTTAAAACATTTTTTTTTTTTACTTGCATATATTCCAGAGCTAACCATTGTTAATGATCTGTGTACCAACCAGGACCTATGGTCCTTCAATCTGAGGGCTTAAGTTTGCTGCATCTAAAGGAAGTTACATGTGCACAAAGTACCACAAAATCGCTGACATGCGGCAAATCATCCCCTGGGGTAAAATAAATAAAGTTTCCTATATGCAACAAGTGCCACATCTTTTTTTCTCTTTTTAACTTGCATGTTTCTTTCAGACTTTATGATTTGTATTTCTCTGCGCTCCACTTTGACAATGCCAATCGCAAGCGTAACAAAAAGAAGAAAAAGGAGAAACATCAGGAAAGTGAAAGGCTTCTTGGAATACTTAGGTCCTCGTTTCCAGAAGAAAACCCGGGAGAAGAAGGAAGAATGCCATCCTCCAGATGGCTCTTTATGAGAGCAATGCAGAAGTGAGGGCAGTAAACAACCTCACAAGGAAGGGAAGCCTTCCAGTGCAGGTGAAAGCAAGAAATACAGCTCCATCGCATCCAGCGAGTATATTAAAGGTAAGCGGCTGCAGTTTATGGGATTCCTTTTAGATTAATCTAGAGATTATTTAAAACAGTCTTTAAATGCTTGATGACTGAACAGTCTGCTGGATATTAAAATATGTTTTGAAAAATATGTTTCAAGTGTTGTTTTTTCAGCTATGTGGGGAGAACAAATACAGTGGCTATGAATATTTTGGCTATTATTCAGAACAGCATTTCTTCTTTGCATACTTCTTTGTTGTTCTACCTCAATATACATCTAATTGTTAGACTGCTGGATTTGTTCCCAGTATTGATGACAAAGCACACTATAGATGCTGTCTGCGTTACTGGAAAATGATTTGTTTCAAAGTAAAATGACTTCCAGGTAAGGTAAACGCTGAGCATGCTCTTCCTGCCTCCTTCTTCACAGTGCTCATAGTAGATCGCTTACGTATGTATTAGTCAGATTCTCTTATAAACTCCTAGTGCATCTCTGGAATTTTGAATTTACAGTGACTTTACGCTCTTCTCTCTCGCTCCTCTAGGCGGTTTCATCTGTTACCAGAGCTCTAGAACTATTTGTGAAACCTGAAGAGCTGGATGGAGAGAATTGCTACAAATGTAGCGAGTAAGATTATTACTAATTATGTCTTAATACTAGATATTAGTTTTATGTATTGCATGACTTAGAGCATAAGTTATCTTTTAACTTCATTTAGAAATAAGGAGACGCAGCTTTGTTGTTGTTGTTGTTGTTGTTGTTGTTGCTTCATTTTGTAGTAGTGGTGAGCTGAAGCAAGGAGCTATGGAGAATGATTTGGAGTGGAAGGCAGCAGCAGGTTCCTGTGAGTTGAGAATGTGAGCTGGCTCTGTGGTAATTAATGTTAGCAGCCTGTGCTGGCTCACTAAGCAGCGTCTTGCACAGCTCTTGAACTGTGTCCTTACGTGGAGCTGTCTCCTTATGCGGAGACTATTTACAGGGGTTCCACAGAAGGACAAAGTCCAATCCACTTTCTAACCACCACCAAGCTCTTATATTTTAACATTGTATGTGGTTTGGTTTTTTAAGTTAAACAAGTTTAATTTAGAAAGTTATACATGTACTTAAACATCATGAATTATATTTACAAAACATCCTACCTTTATATCCAAAGTGATATCAAGAAATGCCTCATACGTATCCGAAACTGCTTTGCAATTCAAGCACTTCAGTGGAAGCAAAATATAAATGCTTAACAATACGTGGAGGAGACTAACTGTCCAAATTCAAGTTGTCGATAGATACTACTTTAGACAAACTGCAGACTGCTTTACTACCGACAAAAGACACAGATCAGTTCTAAGGACAGGAATATTTTTTAAAGTACCTCTTGATCTTAGAAATCCTCCAAATATTTGATGAATGATGGTGGTAGCTTGAGAAGATCTGTCCAATCTGGAAATAAATTATAATCAGACCTCAGAAGATTTAAGGCACACAGTTAACTCTTCAAAGAGTTTTATGAAAACCAAGGATGACGTAGACTTTCAGTTTTGATAGTAAATAAAGGACTACAAGGTGCTAGAGAACGTATAAAAGTGAATTTGTTTATGCTGACTTGGTGCTTCCATTCAAGCACGCTTCCTGCATAGCATCGACAGTATAGCGCAAGAACTCGTGTGCGTCTTCTTGACTGCCAAAATGGAAATGTTGTCCTATTCCTAAATAAGAAGATGATAGTATTTACCTCATTTAAAAATGAAATAATTCTCGTATTTCTAAAATCTCTCTTCTTTACAGTGTTAAAACCATTTATACACATCAAATAATTATTTGAAGATTACAAGATACTGAAAAAGAAACACATCTGAAGCCACTTACGACTGAGGTTATTGATAACACGCGTAGGCTCGATGGCATCAACAGTGCAACGCAGGGCCTGGTTAATGTGAGTCTCCATCGTGCACATCATGCAAAAATCTTGTTCACGACCTGAAGAGTGAAAGAAGAAAGCATCCCAGTCTAGCGAAACAGACATAACTACAAACAAACATATAAGTAACATTTAAACTATAGATACAGTATCCACTCTCCTTGTCCCAACAGTCTCGTAACATTTCATTTCACACAACTTTATAGAATAAAAATATCCATTAAGCTTGTGTTCAAGTGCATTTTGTGATGAGAAATCTAAAAGACTACTGCAAAGTCACGTTTGTGAAGGCTGACAGGAATGTGAACTCCACAGGCTGCAAAATATATGAGGAAAGAATATTTGACATTGATGATACAGCATTAAGAGAATGTGGGTTATTTTCAGCACAGTGCTGTCAGGTGAGCTTCATGATACAGAGCTACGAGTCCTTTGGGAGAAAGGAAAAACTAAAGTAATGTATGTAATAGTACTTCTGCCCTCCTTTTTTCAACAGGATTCTTAACTGAAACAATTTCTATATACAGGAAGAAAACAGTTAAATTTCTAGGTATCGATACAAAGATACCAGCCTAAAAAGCATACACGTTTAGTACAACATTTAGTTTATAGTACAACATTTTATTTAGGACAAAATCAGTCTAGATTTTAATACAGTCCCACAAAAAAATCTAGTCATGTTCATAACAGCTCATATTGCTTTCTAGGTTTTGTTTTTGTTTGCTTCTTTTTTTTTTTAATTGGTTCAACAACGAACAGACCATTTATTGTAGTGCATTATGGAACCTAGGCTGTGAAGACTAAAGACCTATGATGCCAACATCCTAAATTTTATTGCCTTTCTAGCAGC
Source organism: Anser anser (assembly GCF_964211835.1). NCBI lineage: Eukaryota > Metazoa > Chordata > Aves > Anseriformes > Anatidae > Anser > Anser anser. The sequence continues at coordinate 26,520 of NW_028154101.1, read as the reverse complement.
AGGAAGCCCAAATAGCCCAAATGCCAAATGTTCATTAAATGCATTCCTGTCCAATGCACTTCATTATTCCCATGAAGCAAGAAAAGATCCTTTTAAAAAAACAAACAAACAAACAAACAAAAAAACCACATGGTGCATTAAACGCACTCCATATGCTATTCTGAGCCCACTGCTAATACAATGCTCAAAGCCAGCTTCTACAGGTAAAATCAGGCAAGTAACTTTGTCTCACAGAATCACTGCTGTTCTTTCACCTTCAGAGCTATCCAACAGATTTAAAATACTGTTAGAAAGTACTCACATGACTGGCTGTGCTCAAGAGAAAGCATGTAATTGGCAAGTGGGGGGGTGTAGGTCAAACACTGTAGAGTAGCATTAAGAAAGCGTGTGTTGCCAAGATTGTACAGGCCAACTCCAACACTTTGTGTTTCTTGCCAATCCATACGTATCTTCTCAGGTGGAAAAAGAATCCTTTGTGGCGGAGCAAGTCCATCAGTAACAACTGCAAGAAAGTTATATTTAAAAAGAGATTTTGTTTGTTTGTTTCTAAGAAAGGCATTAGGTATATATAGGTATAGTAAATATATAAAGTATATATAGGTATAGTAAAAATACTATTCTGCGGGAGCACCTAGAGGAACTAGCTACAATCCAAAACAGAAAAACTTATTGCAGACAGCTTTAATACCGCCAAATTCAAATTGGCTGGTCAGCACAACGTTTTGGGAAAAAAAAGTTTAGTCAACCATTTTAATTTTTCTAAGGCAAGGCTAACTGCCATCCTGTTTTTAGTATCTAACGCCAAGTTCCTCTCCATCTATAATCTTTAACCTGATTACCTCAACTACTGCTTTTTTCCTTATTATAACTTAAACCACAAACTTAGACTTGAAAGAGAAAGGAGAAAAGACCTTGGTCTTTGTATCGACCAACGAGATAAGCCTTACACATTTTTAAGTTTATTTTTGACGATTGATTGATGCATTATCAGATATTAGGTACTCTGCAAGAGCAAATATTAACACTAGTAAGAATAAATCCGATCCACCACCTCTTATTCAAAATACATCAATTTCTAATTTGGAGATAACGTCTCCCTGACAAGGAAGTAGAAAAGCTGTAAATACCGATCTAGTTTCCTCTCCCGATGTTCCATATACATACCGATGCTGTTCCTACACCTACACTCTGAGCATAAATTTATGTTGACATGAGTATCGGGTGTTATTTCTCTCTCTGTTTGCCTTGAGAGACTCTCCTCCTGTCCACTGAAAAGTAAACTCAAGATTCCAGATCAGTTAAGACAGTTGCTATCCCCCCATTCAGAGTTCTGCAGCAGCACTGTTCAGATTTTCCAGCAGTCTCTTTACAAAATGACCACTTATAAGTGTACAAAAACACTTATCACCTAGCTTGTCAGTAGGTACACGTGTGGCCTCTCTTAAGCAGAATCAATCACAGCTTAAGATTTTATACAAGATCCCATTTTCAAGTTTGGGATTATTTCAGAAAGTCTTTTTTCCTAGAAACAGTACTACTAGTAACACTTTAACTGGTTTGCCAGCACAACCTTTACCCTGTTAGAAATGATGTTGACTTCTACCTTCATGTAGCATACATAGTGTCCTGAGTGACAGTTGATACCATGATGCACCAGCACCTCATATAAGGCGTAGATGAGTGGTTCTCCACTTGATTGAGACATGTAGTCTCGGAGGTCCAAATACTCAGGATATTTTACCTCCTAAAGAGAGACCAAGAAGATAGAAAAATTATATCAGAGTACTTCGTGGACTAGGCAGAGAAAAACACTTCCAAAAAACAGAGACTGGAATTATATGAATATATCTCTTGATTCACTAAAAATAAGTCTTCCCATAAGCAACGTTTAATACTAGAAGTTGCAGAGAACTGTTTTCTGAAGAATTAGCCTTCTCAGAGGAAAGTATATGCTTCTTGTCAAGCAGGAACTTTACTGATATTAAGAGAAAGAATAAGCCACAGTCGTTGGTCTACAATGGAATGGGCGAAAGTTGCGACAGGGGAGTTTTAGGTTGGATGTTAGGAAGTACTTCTTTACCGAAAGGGCTATTAAGCATTGGAATGGGCTGCCCAGGGAGGTGGTGGAGTCACCATCCCTGGAGGTCTTTAAAAGACGTTTAGATGTAGAGCTTAGCGATATGGTTTAGTGGAGTACTTAGTGTTAGGTCGGAGGTTGGACTCGATGATCTTGAGGTCTCTTCCAACCTAGAAATCTGTGATACCGTGATACTGTGATACAATTATTGTCTGAAAATATTAACAACTTTCAGCATTGGGGGATGTCCCATTACATGATGACAAAGTTGCATTACAGCGGTAAATATACCTTGTTGATCTTTCCACCTGTGAAATCTGCAAATTCTTTTCAGTGATATTGTGAGAACGTTGGAAGAACGGTGTATGGTAAATCTCTTGGATGCAGGAACCATCTTTTTACACCTTAAAAACAAGCAGAGACAAGTGTTTGAAAGCATCTTCTTTTTCGCCCCCAAAACAAACTCGTTTTAATGTCTCACGCATGCTTATGCTATTTGAATAATATTTACTTGCATAATATATATAATTCATGATGTTTAAGTACATGTATAACTTTCTAAATTAAACTCGTTTAACTTAAAAAACCAAACCACATACAATGTTAAAATATAAGAGCTTAAGAGAGCAGATGGAAGCATCTGCCTCGAGGGCAGGTGAGTTGGCAGAGTAAGGGAGCAGATGAGAGTACCTGTCCTAGCTGTGCTGTGGCTTTGGATGCTGCCGCGGCCTATGCTTTTCTTTTTCTTTCGCAGGTGCCTTGCACAGACTCAGAGGGGCCAAGCTGCACTCTGAAGAGCAGCACGAGAAGGGCAGGCTGGTCGTGAGTGGGGTTGGAGCGGAATGGCCAAGTTGCGCAAGGTGACTGCGAAGGGTATCCATTTTGCTTTTCAGGTGTCATGGCAGGCTCTACACAGAAGTGGCTGAGGATTTGAGAAGAGGTTACAGAGCATCAAGGAGCAGCACGTGCAGTGACGGTTTCCAAACGGTATGGTTGCTTTCTCTTCTGTTCATCAGGTGCCACAGGCAAGGTGGGCTGTGACGTTAGTCTTTAGAATCGGAGCTAAGCAGGTCACTAGAATGCCACAGGGCATCTGAGAAGGGTGTTTTAACAGAAAAAGCTTGTCTGGCATGGCAGTGCCTGATGGCAGCGTGTTTCCACAGGTGAAGAGGTGCCTGAAGCCCCATCCTGTCTAGCCTGCGCACACCTCGCTGAGAATGAAAGCCGCTTTCCAGTAATTCAGAAAGCCAAGTTACATCTCGGCCTCGAGCATCTGGGGCCTGTGCTTTTGGGCCTGTCTGTAGCATTTGGCACTTGCATTAATACTTTCTTGGCATATATTTAGGCTTTTGGGGCCAGTGTCTTGGGGGGGTGTGGAGCTGCTTGTACACCTTTGGGGCTTGCATCTGGGGGGGGGGGTTGGGAGTTGCTTGTACACCTTTGGGGACTGTGGCTGGGGGGGGGGGGGTCAGGGCCTGCATCTGGGGGGGTTGGAAGCTGCTCCTACAATGTAGGGATCTGTATCTGTGGGGGTTGGGAGCTGCTTGTACACAGTATGGGCTTGCGTTTGGGGGCAGGTGTTGGGAGCTGCTTGTACAATGTAGGGATCTGCATCTGGAGGGGGTTGGGAGCTGCTTGTACACCTTTGGGGCTTGCATCTGGAGGGGGTTGGGGCCTGCCTCTGGGGGGGGTGGTTGTGAGCTGCTTGTATACTGTAGGGGCCTGCTTGTACACCTTTGGTGGGGCCTGCGTCTGGGGGGGGGTGGGAGCTGCTTGTACACTGTTAGGGCCTGCCTTGCGGGGGGGGGTGGGAGCTGCTTGTACACTGTAGGGGTCTGGGTCTTGGGGGGTTGGGGCTGTTTGTACACCTTTGGGGTGTGCCTCTGGGGAGGGTGGGGAGTTGCTTGGACACCTTTGGGGCCTGTGTCTGGGGGGGGTTGGGG
>NW_028154101.1:7500-17500 GCF_964211835.1 Anser anser | reverse complement strand
TTTTGAATTTACAGTGACTTTACGCTCTTCTCTCTCGCTCCTCTAGGCGGTTTCATCTGTTACCAGAGCTCTAGAACTATTTGTGAAACCTGAAGAGCTGGATGGAGAGAATTGCTACAAATGTAGCGAGTAAGATTATTACTAATTATGTCTTAATACTAGATATTAGTTTTATGTATTGCATGACTTAGAGCATAAGTTATCTTTTAACTTCATTTAGAAATAAGGAGACGCAGCTTTGTTGTTGTTGTTGTTGTTGTTGTTGTTGCTTCATTTTGTAGTAGTGGTGAGCTGAAGCAAGGAGCTATGGAGAATGATTTGGAGTGGAAGGCAGCAGCAGGTTCCTGTGAGTTGAGAATGTGAGCTGGCTCTGTGGTAATTAATGTTAGCAGCCTGTGCTGGCTCACTAAGCAGCGTCTTGCACAGCTCTTGAACTGTGTCCTTACGTGGAGCTGTCTCCTTATGCGGAGACTATTTACAGGGGTTCCACAGAAGGACAAAGTCCAATCCACTTTCTAACCACCACCAAGCTCTTATATTTTAACATTGTATGTGGTTTGGTTTTTTAAGTTAAACAAGTTTAATTTAGAAAGTTATACATGTACTTAAACATCATGAATTATATTTACAAAACATCCTACCTTTATATCCAAAGTGATATCAAGAAATGCCTCATATGTATCCGAAACTGCTTTGCAATTCAAGCACTTCAGTGGAAGCAAAATATAAATGCTTAACAATACGTGGAGGAGACTAACTGTCCAAATTCAAGTTGTCGATAGATACTACTTTAGACAAACTGCAGACTGCTTTACTACCGACAAAAGACACAGATCAGTTCTAAGGACAGGAATATTTTTTAAAGTACCTCTTGATCTTAGAAATCCTCCAAATATTTGATGAATGATGGTGGTAGCTTGAGAAGATCTGTCCAATCTGGAAATAAATTATAATCAGACCTCAGAAGATTTAAGGCACACAGTTAACTCTTCAAAGAGTTTTATGAAAACCAAGGATGACGTAGACTTTCAGTTTTGATAGTAAATAAAGGACTACAAGGTGCTAGAGAACGTATAAAAGTGAATTTGTTTATGCTGACTTGGTGCTTCCATTCAAGCACGCTTCCTGCATAGCATCGACAGTATAGCGCAAGAACTCGTGTGCGTCTTCTTGACTGCCAAAACGGAAATGTTGTCCTATTGCTAAATAAGAAGATGATAGTATTTACCTCATTTAAAAATGAAATAATTCTCGTATTTCTAAAATCTCTCTTCTTTATAGTGTTAAAACCATTTATACACATCAAATAATTATTTGAAGATTACAAGATACTGAAAAAGAAACACATCTGAAGCCACTTACGACTGAGGTTATTGATAACACGCATAGGCTCGATGGCATCAACAGTGCAACGCAGGGCCTGGTTAATGTGAGTCTCCATCGTGCACATCATGCAAAAATCTTGTTCACGACCTGAAGAGTGAAAGAAGAAAGCATCCCAGTCTAGCGAAACAGACATAACTACAAACAAACATATAAGTAACATTTAAACTATAGATACAGTATCCACTCTCCTTGTCCCAACAGTCTCGTAACATTTCATTTCACACAACTTTATAGAATAAAAATATCCATTAAGCTTGTGTTCAAGTGCATTTTGTGATGAGAAATCTAAAAGACTACTGCAAAGTCACGTTTGTGAAGGCTGACAGGAATGTGAACTCCACAGGCTGCAAAATATATGAGGAAAGAATATTTGACATTGATGATACAGCATTAAGAGAATGTGGGTTATTTTCAGCACAGTGCTGTCAGGTGAGCTTCATGATACAGAGCTACGAGTCCTTTGGGAGAAAGGAAAAACTAAAGTAATGTATGTAATAGTACTTCTGCCCTCCTTTTTTCAACAGGATTCTTAACTGAAACAATTTCTATATACAGGAAGAAAACAGTTAAATTTCTAGGTATCGATACAAAGATACCAGCCTAAAAAGCATACACGTTTAGTACAACATTTAGTTTATAGTACAACATTTTATTTAGAACAAAATCAGTCTAGATTTTAATACAGTCCCACAAAAAAATCTAGTCATGTTCATAACAGCTCATATTGCTTTCTAGGTTTTGTTTTTGTTTGCTTCTGTTTTTTTTAATTGGTTCAACAACGAACAGACCATTTATTGTAGTGCATTATGGAACCTAGGCTGTGAAGACTAAAGACCTATGATGCCAACATCCTAAATTTTATTGCCTTTCTAGCAGCAGGAAGCCCAAATAGCCCAAATGCCAAATGTTCATTAAATGCATTCCTGTCCAATGCACTTCATTATTCCCATGAAGCAAGAAAAGATCCTTTTAAAAAAACAAACAAAAAACACACATGGTGCATTAAACGCACTCCATATGCTATTCTGAGCCCACTGCTAATACAATGCTCAAAGCCAGCTTCCACAGGTAAAATCAGGCAAGTAACTTTGTCTCACAGAATCACTGCTGTTCTTTCACCTTCAGAGCTATCCAACAGATTTAAAATACTGTTAGAAAGTACTCACATGACTGGCTGTGCTCAAGAGAAAGCATGTAATTGGCAAGTGGGGGGGTGTAGGTCAAACACTGTAGAGTAGCATTAAGAAAACGTGTGTTGCCAAGATTGTACAGGCCAACTCCAACACTTTGTGTTTCTTGCCAATCCATACATATCGTCTCCGGTGGAAAAAGAATCCTTTGTGGCGGAGCAATTCCATCATTAACAACTGCAAGAAAGTTATATTTAAAAAGAGATTTTGTTTGTTTCTAAGAAAGGCATTAGGTATATATAGGTATAGTAAATATATAAAGTATATATAGGTATAGTAAAAATACTATTCTGCGGGAGCACCTAGAGGAACTAGCTACAATCCAAAACAGAAAAACTTATTGCAGACAGCTTTAATACCGCCAAATTCAAATTGGCTGGTCAACACAACGTTTTGGGAAAAAAAGTTTAGTCAACCATTTTAATTTTTCTAAGGCAAGGCTAACTGCCATCCTGTTTTTAGTATCTAACGCCAAGTTCCTCTCCATCTATAATCTTTAACCTGATTACCTCAACTACTGCTTTTTTCCTTATTATAACTTAAACCACAAACTTAGACTTGAAATTATATGGTAATAAATGCAAGGACAATGTAAAAACAAATAACTAGGAATGACGGTACCCCTACAAATATCAGATCTTTTCCTGAGCAATGTTAGCATTCAAAAACCTGTGAATAATGGAAGCTGTGAATAGCAACAATAAAACGCTTTTCTTTGCAAAACAGTCCCCAGTGGTGCCAGCGCACCCTCTGGAGTCACTGCACTGCATTCCCAGTGGTGCCAGTGCCCTCTCTGCACTCACTGCAGTGAATCCCCAGCGGTGACAGTGCACTCTCTGGACTGGCACCACTGGGGATGCAGTGCAGTGAGTCCAGAGAGTGCGCTGGCACCACTGGGGATGCAGTGCAGTGAGTCCAGAGAGTGAACTGGCACCTTGGGTATGTAGTGCAGTGAGTCCAGAGAGTGCACTGGCACCATGGGGATGCAGGGCAGTGAGTCCAGAGAGTGCGCTGGCACCACTGGGGATGCACTGCAGTGAGTCCAGAGAGTGCACTGGCACCATTGGGGATGCACTGCAGTGACTCCAGAGAGTGCACTGGCACCACTGGGGATGCAGTGCAGTGAGTCCAGAGAGTGCACTGGCACTACTTGGGATGCAGTGCAGTGAGTCCACAGAGTGCACTGGCACCACTGGGGATGCAGTGCAGTGAGTCCAGAGAGTGCACTGGCACCACTGGGGATGCAGTGCAGTGAGTCCAGAGAGTGCACTGGCACCACTGGGGATGCAGTGCAGTGAGTCCAGAGAGTGCACTGGAACCACCGGGGATGTACTGCAGTGACTCCAGAGACTGCACTGGCACCACTGAAGATGCAGTGCAGTGAGTCCAGAGAGTGCACTGGCACCACTGAGGATGCAGTGCAGTGAGTGCAGGCAGTGCACTGGCACCACTGGTGATGCAGTGCAGTGAGTCCAGAGACTGCACTGGCACCACTGGGGATGCACTGCAGTGAGTCCAGGGAGTGCACTGGCACCACTGGGGATGCAGTGCAGTGAGTCCAGAGAGTGCACTGGCACCACCGGGGATGTACTGCAGTGAGTCTGCAGAGTGCACTGGCACCACTGCGGATGCAGTGCAGTGAGTCCAGAGATTGCACTGGCACGACTGGCATCCCCAGTGGTGCCAGTTTTTCATAGTTTCTAAGTTATTTAGATAGCATAATCTGGCTGGGGATCATGACTGGGGATTATTAGGTTGATCAGTGAAGACAGGAAAGATATTGCTGAATTGTGTCAGAGCACTAGCTTTGGACCACGTAGTTTGAATCACATCTGCACACCATTCTGGATTAGGTTAAAACATTTTTTTTTTTTACTTGCATATATTCCAGAGCTAACCATTGTTAATGATCTGTGTACCAACCAGGACCTATGGTCCTTCAATCTGAGGGCTTAAGTTTGCTGCATCTAAAGGAAGTTACATGTGCACAAAGTACCACAAAATCGCTGACATGCGGCAAATCATCCCCTGGGGTAAAATAAATAAAGTTTCCTATATGCAACAAGTGCCACATCTTTTTTTCTCTTTTTAACTTGCATGTTTCTTTCAGACTTTATGATTTGTATTTCTCTGCGCTCCACTTTGACAATGCCAATCGCAAGCGTAACAAAAAGAAGAAAAAGGAGAAACATCAGGAAAGTGAAAGGCTTCTTGGAATACTTAGGTCCTCGTTTCCAGAAGAAAACCCGGGAGAAGAAGGAAGAATGCCATCCTCCAGATGGCTCTTTATGAGAGCAATGCAGAAGTGAGGGCAGTAAACAACCTCACAAGGAAGGGAAGCCTTCCAGTGCAGGTGAAAGCAAGAAATACAGCTCCATCGCATCCAGCGAGTATATTAAAGGTAAGCGGCTGCAGTTTATGGGATTCCTTTTAGATTAATCTAGAGATTATTTAAAACAGTCTTTAAATGCTTGATGACTGAACAGTCTGCTGGATATTAAAATATGTTTTGAAAAATATGTTTCAAGTGTTGTTTTTTCAGCTATGTGGGGAGAACAAATACAGTGGCTATGAATATTTTGGCTATTATTCAGAACAGCATTTCTTCTTTGCATACTTCTTTGTTGTTCTACCTCAATATACATCTAATTGTTAGACTGCTGGATTTGTTCCCAGTATTGATGACAAAGCACACTATAGATGCTGTCTGCGTTACTGGAAAATGATTTGTTTCAAAGTAAAATGACTTCCAGGTAAGGTAAACGCTGAGCATGCTCTTCCTGCCTCCTTCTTCACAGTGCTCATAGTAGATCGCTTACGTATGTATTAGTCAGATTCTCTTATAAACTCCTAGTGCATCTCTGGAATTTTGAATTTACAGTGACTTTACGCTCTTCTCTCTCGCTCCTCTAGGCGGTTTCATCTGTTACCAGAGCTCTAGAACTATTTGTGAAACCTGAAGAGCTGGATGGAGAGAATTGCTACAAATGTAGCGAGTAAGATTATTACTAATTATGTCTTAATACTAGATATTAGTTTTATGTATTGCATGACTTAGAGCATAAGTTATCTTTTAACTTCATTTAGAAATAAGGAGACGCAGCTTTGTTGTTGTTGTTGTTGTTGTTGTTGTTGCTTCATTTTGTAGTAGTGGTGAGCTGAAGCAAGGAGCTATGGAGAATGATTTGGAGTGGAAGGCAGCAGCAGGTTCCTGTGAGTTGAGAATGTGAGCTGGCTCTGTGGTAATTAATGTTAGCAGCCTGTGCTGGCTCACTAAGCAGCGTCTTGCACAGCTCTTGAACTGTGTCCTTACGTGGAGCTGTCTCCTTATGCGGAGACTATTTACAGGGGTTCCACAGAAGGACAAAGTCCAATCCACTTTCTAACCACCACCAAGCTCTTATATTTTAACATTGTATGTGGTTTGGTTTTTTAAGTTAAACAAGTTTAATTTAGAAAGTTATACATGTACTTAAACATCATGAATTATATTTACAAAACATCCTACCTTTATATCCAAAGTGATATCAAGAAATGCCTCATATGTATCCGAAACTGCTTTGCAATTCAAGCACTTCAGTGGAAGCAAAATATAAATGCTTAACAATACGTGGAGGAGACTAACTGTCCAAATTCAAGTTGTCGATAGATACTACTTTAGACAAACTGCAGACTGCTTTACTACCGACAAAAGACACAGATCAGTTCTAAGGACAGGAATATTTTTAAAAGTACCTCTTGATCTTAGAAATCCTCCAAATATTTGATGAATGATGGTGGTAGCTTGAGAAGATCTGTCCAATCTGGAAATAAATTATAATCAGACCTCAGAAGATTTAAGGCACACAGTTAACTCTTCAAAGAGTTTTATGAAAACCAAGGATGACGTAGACTTTCAGTTTTGATAGTAAATAAAGGACTACAAGGTGCTAGAGAACGTATAAAAGTGAATTTGTTTATGCTGACTTGGTGCTTCCATTCAAGCACGCTTCCTGCATAGCATCGACAGTATAGCGCAAGAACTCGTGTGCGTCTTCTTGACTGCCAAAACGGAAATGTTGTCCTATTCCTAAATAAGAAGATGATAGTATTTACCTCATTTAAAAATGAAATAATTCTCGTATTTCTAAAATCTCTCTTCTTTATAGTGTTAAAACCATTTATACACATCAAATAATTATTTGAAGATTACAAGATACTGAAAAAGAAACACATCTGAAGCCACTTACGACTGAGGTTATTGATAACACGCATAGGCTCGATGGCATCAACAGTGCAACGCAGGGCCTGGTTAATGTGAGTCTCCATCGTGCACATCATGCAAAAATCTTGTTCACGACCTGAAGAGTGAAAGAAGAAAGCATCCCAGTCTAGCGAAACAGACATAACTACAAACAAACATATAAGTAACATTTAAACTATAGATACAGTCTCCTTGTCCCAACAGTCTCGTAACATTTCATTTCACACAACTTTATAGAATAAAAATATCCATTAAGCTTGTGTTCAAGTGCATTTTGTGATGAGAAATCTAAAAGACTACTGCAAAGTCACGTTTGTGAAGGCTGACAGGAATGTGAACTCCACAGGCTGCAAAATATATGAGGAAAGAATATTTGACATTGATGATACAGCATTAAGAGAATGTGGGTTATTTTCAGCACAGTGCTGTCAGGTGAGCTTCATGATACAGAGCTACGAGTCCTTTGGGAGAAAGGAAAAACTAAAGTAATGTATGTAATAGTACTTCTGCCCTCCTTTTTTCAACAGGATTCTTAACTGAAACAATTTCTATATACAGGAAGAAAACAGTTAAATTTCTAGGTATCGATACAAAGATACCAGCCTAAAAAGCATACACGTTTAGTACAACATTTAGTTTATAGTACAACATTTTATTTAGAACAAAATCAGTCTAGATTTTAATACAGTCCCACAAAAAAATCTAGTCATGTTCATAACAGCTCATATTGCTTTCTAGGTTTTGTTTTTGTTTGCTTCTGTTTTTTTTAATTGGTTCAACAACGAACAGACCATTTATTGTAGTGCATTATGGAACCTAGGCTGTGAAGACTAAAGACCTATGATGCCAACATCCTAAATTTTATTGCCTTTCTAGCAGCAGGAAGCCCAAATAGCCCAAATGCCAAATGTTCATTAAATGCATTCCTGTCCAATGCACTTCATTATTCCCATGAAGCAAGAAAAGATCCTTTTAAAAAAACAAACAAAAAACACACATGGTGCATTAAACGCACTCCATATGCTATTCTGAGCCCACTGCTAATACAATGCTCAAAGCCAGCTTCCACAGGTAAAATCAGGCAAGTAACTTTGTCTCACAGAATCACTGCTGTTCTTTCACCTTCAGAGCTATCCAACAGATTTAAAATACTGTTAGAAAGTACTCACATGACTGGCTGTGCTCAAGATAAAGCATGTAATTGGCAAGTGGGGGGGTGTAGGTCAAACACTGTAGAGTAGCATTAAGAAAACGTGTGTTGCCAAGATTGTACAGGCCAACTCCAACACTTTGTGTTTCTTGCCAATCCATACATATCTTCTCAGGTGGAAAAAGAATCCTTTGTGGCGGAGCAATTCCATAATTAACAACTGCAAGAAAGTTATATTTAAAAAGAGATTTTGTTTGTTTCTAAGAAAGGCATTAGGTATATATAGGTATAGTAAATATATAAAGTATATATAGGTATAGTAAAAATACTATTCTGCGGGAGCACCTAGAGGAACTAGCTACAATCCAAAACAGAAAAACTTATTGCAGACAGCTTTAATACCGCCAAATTCAAATTGGCTGGTCAACACAACGTTTTGGGAAAAAAAGTTTAGTCAACCATTTTAATTTTTCTAAGGCAAGGCTAACTGCCATCCTGTTTTTAGTATCTAACGCCAAGTTCCTCTCCATCTATAATCTTTAACCTGATTACCTCAACTACTGCTTTTTTCCTTATTATAACTTAAACCACAAACTTAGACTTGAAATTATATGGTAATAAATGCAAGGACAATGTAAAAACAAATAACTAGGAATGACGGTACCCCTACAAATATCAGATCTTTTCCTGAGCAATGTTAGCATTCAAAAACCTGTGAATAATGGAAGCTGTGAATAGCAACAATAAAACGCTTTTCTTTGCAAAACAGTCCCCAGTGGTGCCAGCGCACCCTCTGGAGTCACTGCACTGCATTCCCAGTGGTGCCAGTGCCCTCTCTGCACTCACTGCAGTGAATCCCCAGCGGAGACAGTGCACTCTCTGGACTGGCACCACTGGGGATGCAGTGCAGTGAGTCCAGAGAGTGCGCTGGCACCACTGGGGATGCAGTGCAGTGAGTCCAGAGAGTGAACTGGCACCTTGGGTATGTAGTGCAGTGAGTCCAGAGAGTGCACTGGCACCATGGGGATGCAGGGCAGTGAGTCCAGAGAGTGCGCTGGCACCACTGGGGATGCACTGCAGTGAGTCCAGAGAGTGCACTGGCACCATTGGGGATGCACTGCAGTGACTCCAGAGAGTGCACTGGCACCACTGGGGATGCAGTGCAGTGAGTCCAGAGAGTGCACTGGCACTACTTGGGATGCAGTGCAGTGAGTCCACAGAGTGCACTGGCACCACTGGGGATGCACTGCAGTGAGTCCAGAGAGTGCACTGGCACCACTGGGGATGCAGTGCAGTGAGTCCACAGAGTGCACTGGCACCACTGGGGATGCACTGCAGTGAGTCCAGAGAGTGCACTGGCACCACTGGTGATGCACTGCAGTGAGTCCAGAGAGTGCACTAGCACCACTGGGGATGCAGTGCAGTGAGTCCAGAGAGTGCACTGGCACCACTGGGGATGCAGTGCAGTGAGTCCAGAGAGTGCACTGGCACCACTGGGGATGCAGTGCAGTGAGTCCAGAGAGTGCACTGGCACCATTTGGGATACACTGCAGTGAGTCCAGAGAGTGCACTGGCACCACTGGGAATGCACTGCAGTGAGTCCAGAGAGTGCACTGGCACCACTGGGGATGCAGTGCAGTGACTCCAGAGGGTGCACTGGCACCACTGGGGATGCAGTGCAGTGAGTCCAGAGAGTGCAGTGGCAACACTGGGGATGCAGTGCAGTGAGTCCAGAGAGTGCACTGGCACCACTGGGGATGCAGCGCAGTGAGTCCAGAGAGTGCAGTGGCAACACTGGGGATGCAGTGCAGTGAGTCCAGAGAGTGCACTGGCACCACTGGGGATGCAGTGCAGTGAGTCCAGAGAGTGCACTGGCACCACTTCGGATGCACTGCAGTGAATCCAGAGAGTGCACTGGCACCACTGGGGATGCAGTGCAGTGAGTCCAGAGGGTTCACTGGCACCACTGGGGATGCACTGCACTGAGTCCAGAGAGTGCACTGGCACCACTGGGGATGCAGTGCAGTGAGT
>NW_028154102.1:22500-26383 GCF_964211835.1 Anser anser | reverse complement strand
GCGTAAAGGCTCCCCCAGTGAGTTCAGGTGTACCAAGGGTTCCGCTGAGAGCACTTTTTGATGGCAGAAAGTGGCACCGTACGAAGCAACAGCATGAGTTTGCGTAAAGGCTCCCCCAGGAGTTCAGGTGTACCCAAAGGCTTCCGCTGAGAGCACTTTTTGATGGCAGAAAGTGGCACCGTACGTGTTTTTTCGGGTCTAACTCGGGTTCAGCTTCTTGTTGCGGTTAGGGTTATGTTTAGGGTTGTTAGGAAAGAGTGAAGACGCAGAGTCCTGTTGAGAGTGGGGTTGCGTAAAGGCTCCCCCAGGGAGTTCAGGTGTACCCAAAGGCTTCCGCTGAGAGCACTTTTTGATGGCAGAAAGTGGCACCGTACGTGTTTTTTCGGGTCTAACTCGGGTTCAGCTTCTTGTTGCGGTTAGGGTTATGTTTAGGGTTGTTAGGAAAGAGTGAAGACGCAGAGTCCTGTTGAGTGTGGGGTTGCGTAAAGGCTCCCCCAGGGAGTTCAGGTGTACCCAAAGGCTTCCGCTGAGAGCACTTTTTGATGGCAGAAAGTGGCACCGTACGTGTTTTTTCGGGTCTAACTCGGGTTCAGCTTCTTGTTGCGGTTAGGGTTATGTTTAGGGTTGTTAGGAAAGAGTGAAGACGCAGAGTCCTGTTGAGTGTGGGGTTGCGTAAAGGCTCCCCCAGGGAGTTCAGGTGTACCCAAAGGCTTCCGCTGAGAGCACTTTTTGATGGCAGAAAGTGGCACCGTACGTGTTTTTTCGGGTCTAACTCGGGTTCAGCTTCTTGTTGCGGTTAGGGTTATGTTTAGGGTTGTTAGGAAAGAGTGAAGACGCAGAGTCCTGTTGAGTGTGGGGTTGCGTAAAGGCTCCCCCAGGGAGTTCAGGTGTACCCAAAGGCTTCCGCTGAGAGCACTTTTTGATGGCAGAAAGTGGCACCGTACGTGTTTTTTCGGGTCTAACTCGGGTTCAGCTTCTTGTTGCGGTTAGGGTTATGTTTAGGGTTGTTAGGAAAGAGTGAAGACGCAGAGTCCTGTTGAGTGTGGGGTTGCGTAAAGGCTCCCCCAGGGAGTTCAGGTGTACCCAAAGGCTTCCGCTGAGAGCACTTTTTGATGGCAGAAAGTGGCACCGTACGTGTTTTTTCGGGTCTAACTCGGGTTCAGCTTCTTGTTGCGGTTAGGGTTATGTTTAGGGTTGTTAGGAAAGAGTGAAGACGCAGAGTCCTGTTGAGTGTGGGGTTGCGTAAAGGCTCCCCCAGGGAGTTCAGGTGTACCCAAAGGCTTCCGCCGAGAGCACTTTTTGATGGCAGAAAGTGGCACCGTACGTGTTTTTTCGGGTCTAACTCGGGTTCAGCTTCTTGTTGCGGTTAGGGTTATGTTTAGGGTTGTTAGGAAAGAGTGAAGACGCAGAGTCCTGTTGAGTGTGGGGTTGCGTAAAGGCTCCCCCAGGGAGTTCAGGTGTACCCCAAAGGCTTCCGCTGAGAGCACTTTTTGATGGCAGAAAGTGGCACCGTACGTGTTTTTTCGGGTCTAACTCGGGTTCAGCTTCTTGTTGCGGTTAGG
Source organism: Anser anser (assembly GCF_964211835.1). Lineage (NCBI taxonomy): Eukaryota > Metazoa > Chordata > Aves > Anseriformes > Anatidae > Anser > Anser anser. Next base: position 24,821 of record NW_028154102.1, on the reverse strand, counting down.
GTTATGTTTAGGGTTGTTAGGAAAGAGTGAAGACGCAGAGTCCTGTTGAGTGTGGGGTTGCGTAAAGGCTCCCCCAGGGAGTTCAGGTGTACCCAAAGGCTTCCGCTGAGAGCACTTTTTGATGGCAGAAAGTGGCACCGTACGTGTTTTTTCGGGTCTAACTCGGGTTCAGCTTCTTGTTGCGGTTAGGGTTATGTTTAGGGTTGTTAGGAAAGAGTGAAGACGCAGAGTCCTGTTGAGTGTGGGGTTGCGTAAAGGCTCCCCCAGGGAGTTCAGGTGTACCCAAAGGCTTCCGCTGAGAGCACTTTTTGATGGCAGAAAGTGGCACCGTACGTGTTTTTTCGGGTCTAACTCGGGTTCAGCTTCTTGTTGCGGTTAGGGTTATGTTTAGGGTTGTTAGGAAAGAGTGAAGACGCAGAGTCCTGTTGAGTGTGGGGTTGCGTAAAGGCTCCCCCAGGGAGTTCAGGTGTACCCAAAGGCTTCCGCTGAGAGCACTTTTTGATGGCAGAAAGTGGCACCGTACGTGTTTTTTCGGGTCTAACTCGGGTTCAGCTTCTTGTTGCGGTTAGGGTTATGTTTAGGGTTGTTAGGAAAGAGTGAAGACGCAGAGTCCTGTTGAGTGTGGGGTTGCGTAAAGGCTCCCCCAGGGAGTTCAGGTGTACCCAAAGGCTTCCGCTGAGAGCACTTTTTGATGGCAGAAAGTGGCACCGTACGTGTTTTATCGGGTCTAACTCGGGTTCAGCTTCTTGTTGCGGTTAGGGTTATGTTTAGGGTTGTTAGGAAAGAGTGAAGACTCAGAGTCCTGTTGAGTGTGGGGTTGCGTAAAGGCTCCCCCAGGGAGTTCAGGTGTACCCAAAGGCTTCCGCTGAGAGCACTTTTTGATGGCAGAAAGTGGCACCGTACGTGTTTTTTCGGGTCTAACTCGGGTTGAGCTTCTTGTTGCGGTTAGGGTTATGTTTAGGGTTGTTAGGAAAGAGTGAAGACGCAGAGTCCTGTTGAGTGTGGGGTTGCGTAAAGGCTCCCCCAGGGAGTTCAGGTGTACCCAAAGGCTTCCGCTGAGAGCACTTTTTGATGGCAGAAAGTGGCACCGTACGTGTTTTTTCGGGTCTAACTCGGGTTCAGCTTCTTGTTGCGGTTAGGGTTATGTTTAGGGTTGTTAGGAAAGAGTGAAGACGCAGAGTCCTGTTGAGTGTGGGGTTGCGTAAAGGCTCCCCCAGGGAGTTCAGGTGTACCCAAAGGCTTCCGCTGAGAGCACTTTTTGATGGCAGAAAGTGGCACCGTACGTGTTTTTCGGGTCTAACTCGGGTTCAGCTTCTTGTTGCGGTTAGGGTTATGTTTAGGGTTGTTAGGAAAGAGTGAAGACGCAGAGTCCTGTTGAGTGTGGGGTTGCGTAAAGGCTCCCCCAGGGAGTTCAGGTGTACCCAAAGGCTTCCGCTGAGAGCACTTTTTGATGGCAGAAAGTGGCACCGTACGTGTTTTTTCGGGTCTAACTCGGGTTCAGCTTCTTGTTGCGGTTAGGGTTATGTTTAGGGTTGTTAGGAAAGAGTGAAGACGCAGAGTCCTGTTGAGTGTGGGGTTGCGTAAAGGCTCCCCCAGGGAGTTCAGGTGTACCCAAAGGCTTCCGCTGAGAGCACTTTTTGATGGCAGAAAGTGGCACCGTACGTGTTTTTCGAGTCTAACTCGGGTTGAGCTTCTTGTTGCGGTTAGGGTTATGTTTAGGGTTGTTAGGAAAGAGTGAAGACGCAGAGTCCTGTTGAGTGTGGGGTTGCGTAAAGGCTCCCCAGGGAGTTCAGGTGTACCCAAAGGCTTCCGCTGAGAGCACTTTTTGATGGCAGAAAGTGGCACCGTACGTGTTTTTTCGGGTCTAACTCGGGTTCAGCTTCTTGTTGCGGTTAGGGTTATGTTTAGGGTTGTTAGGAAAGAGTGAAGACGCAGAGTCCTGTTGAGTGTGGGGTTGCGTAAAGGCTCCCCCAGGGAGTTCAGGTGTACCCAAAGGCTTCCGCTGAGAGCACTTTTTGATGGCAGAAAGTGGCACCGTACGTGTTTTTTCGGGTCTAACTCGGGTTCAGCTTCTTGTTGCGGTTAGGTTTATGTTTAGGGTTGTTAGGAAAGAGTGAAGACGCAGAGTCCTGTTGAGTGTGGGGTTGCGTAAAGGCTCCCCCAGGGAGTTCAGGTGTACCCAAAGGCTTCCGCTGAGAGCACTTTTGGAGGGCAGAAAGTGGCACCGTACATGTTTTTTCGGGTCTAACTCGGGTTCAGCTTCTTGTTGCGGTTAGGGTTATGTTTAGGGTTGTTAGGAAAGAGTGAAGACGCAGAGTCCT
>NW_028154102.1:0-17500 GCF_964211835.1 Anser anser | reverse complement strand
AGGCTCCCCCAGGGAGTTCAGGTGTACCCAAAGGCTTCCGCTGAGAGCACTTTTGGATGGCAGAAAGTGGCACCGTACGTGTTTTTTCGGGTCTAACTCGGGTTGAGCTTCTTGTTGCGGTTAGGGTTATGTTTAGGGTTGTTAGGAAAGAGTGAAGACGCAGAGTCCTGTTGAGTGTGGGGTTGCGTAAAGGCTCCCCCAGGGAGTTCAGGTGTACCCAAAGGCTTCCGCTGAGAGCACTTTTTGATGGCAGAAAGTGGCACCGTACGTGTTTTTTCGGGTCTAACTCGGGTTCAGCTTCTTGTTGCGGTTAGGGTTATGTTTAGGGTTGTTAGGAAAGAGTGAAGACGCAGAGTCCTGTTGAGTGTGGGGTTGCGTAAAGGCTCCCCCAGGGAGTTCAAGTGTACCCAAAGGCTTCCGCTGAGAGCACTTTTTGATGGCAGAAAGTGGCACCGTACGTGTTTTTTCGGGTCTAACTCGGGTTCAGCTTCTTGTTGCGGTTAGGGTTATGTTTAGGGTTGTTAGGAAAGAGTGAAGACGCAGAGTCCTGTTGAGTGTGGGGTTGCGTAAAGGCTCCCCCAGGGAGTTCAGGTGTACCCAAAGGCTTCCGCTGAGAGCACTTTTTGATGGCAGAAAGTGGCACCGTATGTGTTTTTTCGGGTCTAACTCGGGTTCAGCTTCTTGTTGCGGTTAGGGTTATGTTTAGGGTTGTTAGGAAAGAGTGAAGACGCAGAGTCCTGTTGAGTGTGGGGGTTGCGTAAAGGCTCCCCCAGGGAGTTCAGGTGTACCCAAAGGCTTCCGCTGAGAGCACTTTTTGATGGCAGAAAGTGGCACCGTACGTGTTTTTTCGGGTCTAACTCGGGTTCAGCTTCTTGTTGCGGTTAGGGTTATGTTTAGGGTTGTTAGGAAAGAGTGAAGACGCAGAGTCCTGTTGAGTGTGGGGTTGCGTAAAGGCTCCCCCAGGGAGTTCAGGTGTACCCAAAGGCTTCCGCTGAGAGCACTTTTTGATGGCAGAAAGTGGCACCGTACGTGTTTTTGCGGGTCTAACTCGGGTTGAGCTTCTTGTTGCGGTTAGGGTTATGTTTAGGGTTGTTAGGAAAGAGTGAAGACGCAGAGTCCTGTTGAGTGTGGGGTTGCGTAAAGGCTCCCCCAGGGAGTTCAGGTGTACCCAAAGGCTTCCGCTGAGAGCACTTTTTGATGGCAGAAAGTGGCACCGTACGTGTTTTTTCGGGTCTAACTCGGGTTCAGCTTCTTGTTGCGGTTAGGGTTATGTTTAGGGTTGTTAGGAAAGAGTGAAGACTCAGAGTCCTGTTGAGTGTGGGGTTGCGTAAAGGCTCCCCCAGGGAGTTCAGGTGTACCCAAAGGCTTCCGCTGAGAGCACTTTTTGATGGCAGAAAGTGGCACCGTACGTGTTTTTTCGGGTCTAACTCGGGTTGAGCTTCTTGTTGCGGTTAGGGTTATGTTTAGGGTTGTTAGGAAAGAGTGAAGACGCAGAGTCCTGTTGAGTGTGGGGTTGCGTAAAGGCTCCCCCAGGGAGTTCAGGTGTACCCAAAGGCTTCCGCTGAGAGCACTTTTTGATGGCAGAAAGTGGCACCGTACGTGTTTTTTCGGGTCTAACTCGGGTTCAGCTTCTTGTTGCGGTTAGGGTTATGTTTAGGGTTGTTAGGAAAGAGTGAAGACGCAGAGTCCTGTTGAGTGTGGGGTTGCGTAAAGGCTCCCCCAGGGAGTTCAGGTGTACCCAAAGGCTTCCGCTGAGAGCACTTTTGGAGGGCAGAAAGTGGCACCGTACGTGTTTTTTCGGGTCTAACTCGGGTTCAGCTTCTTGTTGCGGTTAGGGTTATGTTTAGGGTTGTTAGGAAAGAGTGAAGACGCAGAGTCCTGTTGAGTGTGGGGTTGCGTAAAGGCTCCCCCAGGGAGTTCAGGTGTACCCAAAGGCTTCCGCTGAGAGCACTTTTTGATGGCAGAAAGTGGCACCGTACGTGTTTTTTCGGGTCTAACTCGGGTTCAGCTTCTTGTTGCGGTTAGGGTTATGTTTAGGGTTGTTAGGAAAGAGTGAAGACGCAGAGTCCTGTTGAGTGTGGGGTTGCGTAAAGGCTCCCCCAGGGAGTTCAGGTGTACCCAAAGGCTTCCGCTGAGAGCACTTTTTGATGGCAGAAAGTGGCACCGTACGTGTTTTTTCGGGTCTAACTCGGGTTCAGCTTCTTGTTGCGGTTAGGGTTATGTTTAGGGTTGTTAGGAAAGAGTGAAGACGCAGAGTCCTGTTGAGTGTGGGGTTGCGTAAAGGCTCCCCCAGGGAGTTCAGGTGTACCCAAAGGCTTCCGCTGAGAGCACTTTTTGATGGCAGAAAGTGGCACCGTACGTGTTTTTTCGGGTCTAACTCGGGTTCAGCTTCTTGTTGCGGTTAGGGTTATGTTTAGGGTTGTTAGGAAAGAGTGAAGACGCAGAGTCCTGTTGAGTGTGAAGAGTGAAGACGCAGAGTCTGTTGAGTGTGGTTGCGTAAAGGCTCCCCCAGGAGTTCATGTGTACCAAAGGCTCCGCTGAGAGCCTATGGATGTTTTTCGGGTCTATCTCGGGGTGAGCTTCTGTTGCGGTAGGGTTATGTTTAGGGTTGATTAGGAAAGAGTGAAGACGCAGAGTCCTGTTGAGTGTGGGGTTGCGTAAAGGCTCCCCCAGGGAGTTCAGGTGTACCCAAAGGCTTCCGCTGAGAGCACTTTTTGATGGCAGAAAGTGGCACCGTACGTGTTTTTTCGGGTCTAACTCGGGTTCAGCTTCTTGTTGCGGTTAGGGTTATGTTCAGGGTTGTTAGGAAAGAGTGAAGACGCAGAGTCCTGTTGAGTGTGGGGTTGCGTAAAGGCTCCCCCAGGGAGTTCAGGTGTACCCAAAGGCTTCCGCTGAGAGCACTTTTGGATGGCAGAAAGTGGCACCGTACGTGTTTTTTCGGGTCTAACTCGGGTTCAGCTTCTTGTTGCGGTTAGGGTTATGTTCAGGGTTGTTAGGAAAGAGTGAAGACGCAGAGTCCTGTTGAGTGTGGGGTTGCGTAAAGGCTCCCCCAGGGAGTTCAGGTGTACCCAAAGGCTTCCGCTGAGAGCACTTTTTGATGGCAGAAAGTGGCACCGTACGTGTTTTTTCGGGTCTAACTCGGGTTGAGCTTCTTGTTGCGGTTAGGGTTATGTTTAGGGTTGTTAGGAAAGAGTGAAGACGCAGAGTCCTGTTGAGTGTGGGGTTGCGTAAAGGCTCCCCCAGGGAGTTCAGGTGTACCCAAAGGCTTCCACTGAGAGCACTTTTTGATGGCAGAAAGTGGCACCGTACGTGTTTTTTCGGGTCTAACTCGGGTTCAGCTTCTTGTTGCGGTTAGGGTTATGTTTAGGGTTGTTAGGAAAGAGTGAAGACGCAGAGTCCTGTTGAGTGTGGGGTTGCGTAAGGCTCCCCCAGGGAGTTCAGGTGTACCCAAAGGCTTCCGCTGAGAGCACTTTTTGATGGCAGAAAGTGGCACCGTACGTGTTTTTTCGGGTCTAACTCGGGTTCAGCTTCTTGTTGCGGTTAGGGTTATGTTCAGGGTTGTTAGGAAAGAGTGAAGACGCAGAGTCCTGTTGAGTGTGGGGTTGCGTAAAGGCTCCCCCAGGGAGTTCAAGTGTACCCAAAGGCTTCCGCTGAGAGCACTTTTTGATGGCAGAAAGTGGCACCGTACGTGTTTTTTCGGGTCTAACTCGGGTTCAGCTTCTTGTTGCGGTTAGGGTTATGTTTAGGGTTGTTAGGAAAGAGTGAAGACGCAGAGTCCTGTTGAGTGTGGGGTTGCGTAAAGGCTCCCCCAGGGAGTTCAGGTGTACCCAAAGGCTTCCGCTGAGAGCACTTTTTGATGGCAGAAAGTGGCACCGTACGTGTTTTTTCGGGTCTAACTCGGGTTCAGCTTCTTGTTGCGGTTAGGGTTATGTTTAGGGTTGTTAGGAAAGAGTGAAGACTCAGAGTCCTGTTGAGTGTGGGGTTGCGTAAAGGCTCCCCCAGGGAGTTCAGGTGTACCCAAAGGCTTCCGCTGAGAGCACTTTTTGATGGCAGAAAGTGGCACCGTACGTGTTTTTTCGGGTCTAACTCGGGTTCAGCTTCTTGTTGCGGTTAGGGTTATGTTTAGGGTTGTTAGGAAAGAGTGAAGACGCAGAGTCCTGTTGAGTGTGGGGTTGCGTAAAGGCTCCCCCAGGGAGTTCAGGTGTACCCAAAGGCTTCCGCTGAGAGCACTTTTTGATGGCAGAAAGTGGCACCGTACGTGTTTTTTCGGGTCTAACTCGGGTTCAGCTTCTTGTTGCGGTTAGGGTTATGTTTAGGGTTGTTAGGAAAGAGTGAAGACGCAGAGTCCTGTTGAGTGTGGGGTTGCGTAAAGGCTCCCCCAGGGAGTTCAGGTGTACCCAAAGGCTTCCGCTGAGAGCACTTTTTGATGGCAGAAAGTGGCACCGTACGTGTTTTTTCGGGTCTAACTCGGGTTCAGCTTCTTGTTGCGGTTAGGGTTATGTTTAGGGTTGTTAGGAAAGAGTGAAGACGCAGAGTCCTGTTGAGTGTGGGGTTGCGTAAAGGCTCCCCCAGGGAGTTCAGGTGTACCCAAAGGCTTCCGCTGAGAGCACTTTTTGATGGCAGAAAGTGGCACCGTACGTGTTTTTTCGGGTCTAACTCGGGTTCAGCTTCTTGTTGCGGTTAGGGTTATGTTTAGGGTTGTTAGGAAAGAGTGAAGACGCAGAGTCCTGTTGAGTGTGGGGTTGCGTAAAGGCTCCCCCAGGGAGTTCAGGTGTACCCAAAGGCTTCCGCTGAGAGCACTTTTTGATGGCAGAAAGTGGCACCGTACGTGTTTTTTCGGGTCTAACTCGGGTTGAGCTTCTTGTTGCGGTTAGGGTTATGTTTAGGGTTGTTAGGAAAGAGTGAAGACGCAGAGTCCTGTTGAGTGTGGGGTTGCGTAAAGGCTCCCCCAGGGAGTTCAGGTGTACCCAAAGGCTTCCGCTGAGAGCACTTTTTGATGGCAGAAAGTGGCACCGTACGTGTTTTTTCGGGTCTAACTCGGGTTCAGCTTCTTGTTGCGGTTAGGGTTATGTTCAGGGTTGTTAGGAAAGAGTGAAGACGCAGAGTCCTGTTGAGTGTGGGGTTGCGTAAAGGCTCCCCCAGGGAGTTCAGGTGTACCCAAAGGCTTCCGCTGAGAGCACTTTTTGATGGCAGAAAGTGGCACCGTACGTGTTTTTTCGGGTCTAACTCGGGTTGAGCTTCTTGTTGCGGTTAGGGTTATGTTTAGGGTTGTTAGGAAAGAGTGAAGACGCAGAGTCCTGTTGAGTGTGGGGTTGCGTAAAGGCTCCCCCAGGGAGTTCAGGTGTACCCAAAGGCTTCCGCTGAGAGCACTTTTTGATGGCAGAAAGTGGCACCGTACGTGTTTTTTCGGGTCTAACTCGGGTTGAGCTTCTTGTTGCGGTTAGGGTTATGTTTAGGGTTGTTAGGAAAGAGTGAAGACGCAGAGTCCTGTTGAGTGTGGGGTTGCGTAAAGGCTCCCCCAGGGAGTTCAGGTGTACCCAAAGGCTTCCGCTGAGAGCACTTTTGGAGGGCAGAAAGTGGCACCGTACGTGTTTTTTCGGGTCTAACTCGGGTTGAGCTTCTTGTTGCGGTTAGGGTTATGTTTAGGGTTGTTAGGAAAGAGTGAAGACGCAGAGTCCTGTTGAGTGTGGGGTTGCGTAAAGGCTCCCCCAGGGAGTTCAGGTGTACCCAAAGGCTTCCGCTGAGAGCACTTTTTGATGGCAGAAAGTGGCACCGTACGTGTTTTTTCGGGTCTAACTCGGGTTCAGCTTCTTGTTGCGGTTAGGGTTATGTTTAGGGTTGTTAGGAAAGAGTGAAGACGCAGAGTCCTGTTGAGTGTGGGGTTGCGTAAAGGCTCCCCCAGGGAGTTCAGGTGTACCCAAAGGCTTCCGCTGAGAGCACTTTTTGATGGCAGAAAGTGGCACCGTACGTGTTTTTTCGGGTCTAACTCGGGTTCAGCTTCTTGTTGCGGTTAGGGTTATGTTTAGGGTTGTTAGGAAAGAGTGAAGACGCAGAGTCCTGTTGAGTGTGGGGTTGCGTAAAGGCTCCCCCAGGGAGTTCAGGTGTACCCAAAGGCTTCCGCTGAGAGCACTTTTTGATGGCAGAAAGTGGCACCGTACGTGTTTTTTCGGGTCTAACTCGGGTTCAGCTTCTTGTTGCGGTTAGGGTTATGTTTAGGGTTGTTAGGAAAGAGTGAAGACGCAGAGTCCTGTTGAGTGTGGGGTTGCGTAAAGGCTCCCCCAGGGAGTTCAGGTGTACCCAAAGGCTTCCGCTGAGAGCACTTTTTGATGGCAGAAAGTGGCACCGTACGTGTTTTTTCGGGTCTAACTCGGGTTCAGCTTCTTGTTGCGGTTAGGGTTATGTTTAGGGTTGTTAGGAAAGAGTGAAGACGCAGAGTCCTGTTGAGTGTGGGGTTGCGTAAAGGCTCCCCCAGGGAGTTCAGGTGTACCCAAAGGCTTCCGCTGAGAGCACTTTTTGATGGCAGAAAGTGGCACCGTACGTGTTTTTTCGGGTCTAACTCGGGTTCAGCTTCTTGTTGCGGTTAGGGTTATGTTCAGGGTTGTTAGGAAAGAGTGAAGACGCAGAGTCCTGTTGAGTGTGGGGTTGCGTAAAGGCTCCCCCAGGGAGTTCAGGTGTACCCAAAGGCTTCCGCTGAGAGCACTTTTGGATGGCAGAAAGTGGCACCGTACGTGTTTTTTCGGGTCTAACTCGGGTTCAGCTTCTTGTTGCGGTTAGGGTTATGTTCAGGGTTGTTAGGAAAGAGTGAAGACGCAGAGTCCTGTTGAGTGTGGGGTTGCGTAAAGGCTCCCCCAGGGAGTTCAGGTGTACCCAAAGGCTTCCGCTGAGAGCACTTTTTGATGGCAGAAAGTGGCACCGTACGTGTTTTTTCGGGTCTAACTCGGGTTGAGCTTCTTGTTGCGGTTAGGGTTATGTTTAGGGTTGTTAGGAAAGAGTGAAGACGCAGAGTCCTGTTGAGTGTGGGGTTGCGTAAAGGCTCCCCCAGGGAGTTCAGGTGTACCCAAAGGCTTCCACTGAGAGCACTTTTTGATGGCAGAAAGTGGCACCGTACGTGTTTTTTCGGGTCTAACTCGGGTTCAGCTTCTTGTTGCGGTTAGGGTTATGTTTAGGGTTGTTAGGAAAGAGTGAAGACGCAGAGTCCTGTTGAGTGTGGGGTTGCGTAAGGCTCCCCCAGGGAGTTCAGGTGTACCCAAAGGCTTCCGCTGAGAGCACTTTTTGATGGCAGAAAGTGGCACCGTACGTGTTTTTTCGGGTCTAACTCGGGTTCAGCTTCTTGTTGCGGTTAGGGTTATGTTCAGGGTTGTTAGGAAAGAGTGAAGACGCAGAGTCCTGTTGAGTGTGGGGTTGCGTAAAGGCTCCCCCAGGGAGTTCAAGTGTACCCAAAGGCTTCCGCTGAGAGCACTTTTTGATGGCAGAAAGTGGCACCGTACGTGTTTTTTCGGGTCTAACTCGGGTTCAGCTTCTTGTTGCGGTTAGGGTTATGTTTAGGGTTGTTAGGAAAGAGTGAAGACGCAGAGTCCTGTTGAGTGTGGGGTTGCGTAAAGGCTCCCCCAGGGAGTTCAGATGTACCCAAAGGCTTCCGCTGAGAGCACTTTTTGATGGCAGAAAGTGGCACCGTACGTGTTTTTTCGGGTCTAACTCGGGTTGAGCTTCTTGTTGCGGTTAGGGTTATGTTTAGGGTTGTTAGGAAAGAGTGAAGACGCAGAGTCCTGTTGAGTGTGGGGTTGCGTAAAGGCTCCCCCAGGGAGTTCAGGTGTACCCAAAGGCTTCCGCTGAGAGCACTTTTTGATGGCAGAAAGTGGCACCGTACGTGTTTTTTCGGGTCTAACTCGGGTTCAGCTTCTTGTTGCGGTTAGGGTTATGTTTAGGGTTGTTAGGAAAGAGTGAAGACGCAGAGTCCTGTTGAGTGTGGGGTTGCGTAAAGGCTCCCCCAGGGAGTTCAGGTGTACCCAAAGGCTTCCGCTGAGAGCACTTTTTGATGGCAGAAAGTGGCACCGTACGTGTTTTTTCGGGTCTAACTCGGGTTCAGCTTCTTGTTGCGGTTAGGGTTATGTTTAGGGTTGTTAGGAAAGAGTGAAGACGCAGAGTCCTGTTGAGTGTGGGGTTGCGTAAAGGCTCCCCCAGGGAGTTCAGGTGTACCCAAAGGCTTCCGCTGAGAGCACTTTTTGATGGCAGAAAGTGGCACCGTACGTGTTTTTTCGGGTCTAACTCGGGTTCAGCTTCTTGTTGCGGTTAGGGTTATGTTTAGGGTTGTTAGGAAAGAGTGAAGACGCAGAGTCCTGTTGAGTGTGGGGTTGCGTAAAGGCTCCCCCAGGGAGTTCAGGTGTACCCAAAGGCTTCCGCTGAGAGCACTTTTTGATGGCAGAAAGTGGCACCGTACGTGTTTTTTCGGGTCTAACTCGGGTTGAGCTTCTTGTTGCGGTTAGGGTTATGTTTAGGGTTGTTAGGAAAGAGTGAAGACGCAGAGTCCTGTTGAGTGTGGGGTTGCGTAAAGGCTCCCCCAGGGAGTTCAGGTGTACCCAAAGGCTTCCGCTGAGAGCACTTTTTGATGGCAGAAAGTGGCACCGTACGTGTTTTTTCGGGTCTAACTCGGGTTCAGCTTCTTGTTGCGGTTAGGGTTATGTTTAGGGTTGTTAGGAAAGAGTGAAGACGCAGAGTCCTGTTGAGTGTGGGGTTGCGTAAAGGCTCCCCCAGGGAGTTCAGGTGTACCCAAAGGCTTCCGCTGAGAGCACTTTTTGATGGCAGAAAGTGGCACCGTACGTGTTTTTTCGGGTCTAACTCGGGTTGAGCTTCTTGTTGCGGTTAGGGTTATGTTCAGGGTTGTTAGGAAAGAGTGAAGACGCAGAGTCCTGTTGAGTGTGGGGTTGCGTAAAGGCTCCCCCAGGGAGTTCAGGTGTACCCAAAGGCTTCCGCTGAGAGCACTTTTTGATGGCAGAAAGTGGCACCGTACGTGTTTTTTCGGGTCTAACTCGGGTTGAGCTTCTTGTTGCGGTTAGGGTTATGTTTAGGGTTGTTAGGAAAGAGTGAAGACGCAGAGTCCTGTTGAGTGTGGGGTTGCGTAAAGGCTCCCCCAGGGAGTTCAGGTGTACCCAAAGGCTTCCGCTGAGAGCACTTTTGGAGGGCAGAAAGTGGCACCGTACGTGTTTTTTCGGGTCTAACTCGGGTTGAGCTTCTTGTTGCGGTTAGGGTTATGTTTAGGGTTGTTAGGAAAGAGTGAAGACGCAGAGTCCTGTTGAGTGTGGGGTTGCGTAAAGGCTCCCCCAGGGAGTTCAGGTGTACCCAAAGGCTTCCGCTGAGAGCACTTTTTGATGGCAGAAAGTGGCACCGTACGTGTTTTTTCGGGTCTAACTCGGGTTCAGCTTCTTGTTGCGGTTAGGGTTATGTTTAGGGTTGTTAGGAAAGAGTGAAGACGCAGAGTCCTGTTGAGTGTGGGGTTGCGTAAAGGCTCCCCCAGGGAGTTCAGGTGTACCCAAAGGCTTCCGCTGAGAGCACTTTTTGATGGCAGAAAGTGGCACCGTACGTGTTTTTTCGGGTCTAACTCGGGTTCAGCTTCTTGTTGCGGTTAGGGTTATGTTTAGGGTTGTTAGGAAAGAGTGAAGACTCAGAGTCCTGTTGAGTGTGGGGTTGCGTAAAGGCTCCCCCAGGGAGTTCAGGTGTACCCAAAGGCTTCCGCTGAGAGCACTTTTTGATGGCAGAAAGTGGCACCGTACGTGTTTTTTCGGGTTAACTCGGGTTGAGCTTCTTGTTGCGGTTAGGGTTATGTTTAGGGTTGTTAGGAAAGAGTGAAGACGCAGAGTCCTGTTGAGTGTGGGGTTGCGTAAAGGCTCCCCCAGGGAGTTCAGGTGTACCCAAAGGCTTCCGCTGAGAGCACTTTTTGATGGCAGAAAGTGGCACCGTACGTGTTTTTTCGGGTCTAACTCGGGTTCAGCTTCTTGTTGCGGTTAGGGTTATGTTTAGGGTTGTTAGGAAAGAGTGAAGACGCAGAGTCCTGTTGAGTGTGGGGTTGCGTAAAGGCTCCCCCAGGGAGTTCAGGTGTACCCAAAGGCTTCCGCTGAGAGCACTTTTTGATGGCAGAAAGTGGCACCGTACGTGTTTTTTCGGGTCTAACTCGGGTTCAGCTTCTTGGTTGCGGTTAGGGTTATGTTTAGGGTTGTTAGGAAAGAGTGAAGACGCAGAGTCCTGTTGAGTGTGGGTTGCGTAAAGGCTCCCCCAGGAGTTCAGGTGTACCCAAAGGCTTCCGCTGAGAGCACTTTTTGATGGCAGAAAGTGGCACCGTACGTGTTTTTTCGGGTCTAACTCGGGTTCAGCTTCTTGTTGCGGTTAGGGTTATGTTTAGGGTTGTTAGGAAAGAGTGAAGACGCAGAGTCCTGTTGAGTGTGGGGTTGCGTAAAGGCTCCCCCAGGGAGTTCAGGTGTACCCAAAGGCTTCCGCTGAGAGCACTTTTTGATGGCAGAAAGTGGCACCGTACGTGTTTTTTCGGGTCTAACTCGGGTTCAGCTTCTTGTTGCGGTTAGGGTTATGTTTAGGGTTGTTAGGAAAGAGTGAAGACGCAAAGTCCTGTTGAGTGTGGGGTTGCGTAAAGGCTCCCCCCAGGGAGTTCAGGTGTACCCAAAGGCTTCCGCTGAGAGCACTTTTTGATGGCAGAAAGTGGCACCGTACGTGTTTTTTCGGGTCTAACTCGGGTTGAGCTTCTTGTTGCGGTTAGGGTTATGTTTAGGGTTGTTTAGGAAAGAGTGAAGACGCAGAGTCCTGTTGAGTGTGGGGTTGCGTAAAGGCTCCCCCAGGGAGTTCAGGTGTACCCAAAGGCTTCCGCTGAGAGCACTTTTTGATGGCAGAAAGTGGCACCGTACGTGTTTTTTCGGGTCTAACTCGGGTTCAGCTTCTTGTTGCGGTTAGGGTTATGTTTCAGGGTTGTTAGGAAAGAGTGAAGACGCAGAGTCCTGTTGAGTGTGGGGTTGCGTAAAGGCTCCCCCAGGGAGTTCAGGTGTACCCAAAGGCTTCCGCTGAGAGCACTTTTTGATGGCAGAAAGTGGCACCGTACGTGTTTTTTCGGGTCTAACTCGGGTTGAGCTTCTTGTTGCGGTTAGGGTTATGTTTAGGGTTGTTAGGAAAGAGTGAAGACGCAGAGTCCTGTTGAGTGTGGGGTTGCGTAAAGGCTCCCCAGGGAGTTCAGGTGTACCCAAAGGCTTCCGCTGAGAGCACTTTTTGATGGCAGAAAGTGGCACCGTACGTGTTTTTTCGGGTCTAACTCGATTTGAGCTTCTTGTTGCGGTTAGGGTTATGTTTAGGGTTGTTAGGAAAGAGTGAAGACGCAGAGTCCTGTTGAGTGTGGGGTTGCGTAAAGGCTCCCCCAGGGAGTTCAGGTGTACCCAAAGGCTTCCGCTGAGAGCACTTTTGGAGGGCAGAAAGTGGCACCGTACGTGTTTTTTCGGGTCTAACTCGGGTTGAGCTTCTTGTTGCGGTTAGGGTTATGTTTAGGGTTGTTAGGAAAGAGTGAAGACGCAGAGTCCTGTTGAGTGTGGGGTTGCGTAAAGGCTCCCCCAGGGAGTTCAGGTGTACCCAAAGGCTTCCGCTGAGAGCACTTTTTGATGGCAGAAAGTGGCACCGTCCGTGTTTTTTCGGGTCTAACTCGGGTTCAGCTTCTTGTTGCGGTTAGGGTTATGTTTAGGGTTGTTAGGAAAGAGTGAAGACGCAGAGTCCTGTTGAGTGTGGGGTTGCGTAAAGGCTCCCCCAGGGAGTTCAGGTGTACCCAAAGGCTTCCGCTGAGAGCACTTTTTGATGGCAGAAAGTGGCACCGTACGTGTTTTTTCGGGTCTAACTCGGGTTCAGCTTCTTGTTGCGGTTAGGGTTATGTTTAGGGTTGTTCGGAAAGAGTGAAGACGCAGAGTCCTGTTGAGTGTGGGGTTGCGTAAAGGCTCCCCCAGGGAGTTCAGGTGTACCCAAAGGCTTCCGCTGAGAGCACTTTTTGATGGCAGAAAGTGGCACCGTACGTGTTTTTTCGGGTCTAACTCGGGTTCAGCTTCTTGTTGCGGTTAGGGTTATGTTTAGGGTTGTTAGGAAAGAGTGAAGACGCAGAGTCCTGTTGAGTGTGGGGTTGCGTAAAGGCTCCCCCAGGGAGTTCAGGTGTACCCAAAGGCTTCCGCTGAGAGCACTTTTTGATGGCAGAAAGTGGCACCGTACGTGTTTTTCGGGTCTAACTCGGGTTCAGCTTCTTGTTGCGGTTAGGGTTATGTTTAGGGTTGTTAGGAAAGAGTGAAGACGCAGAGTCCTGTTGAGTGTGGGGTTGCGTAAAGGCTCCCCCAGGGAGTTCAGGTGTACCCAAAGGCTTCCGCTGAGAGCACTTTTTGATGGCAGAAAGTGGCACCGTACGTGTTTTTTCGGGTCTAACTCGGGTTCAGCTTCTTGTTGCGGTTAGGGTTATGTTTAGGGTTGTTAGGAAAGAGTGAAGACGCAGAGTCCTGTTGAGTGTGGGGTTGCGTAAAGGCTCCCCCAGGGAGTTCAGGTGTACCCAAAGGCTTCCGCTGAGAGCACTTTTTGATGGCAGAAAGTGGCACCGTACGTGTTTTTTCGGGTCTAACTCGGGTTGAGCTTCTTGTTGCGGTTAGGGTTATGTTCAGGGTTGTTAGGAAAGAGTGAAGACGCAGAGTCCTGTTGAGTGTGGGGTTGCGTAAAGGCTCCCCCAGGGAGTTCAGGTGTACCCAAAGGCTTCCGCTGAGAGCACTTTTTGATGGCAGAAAGTGGCACCGTACGTGTTTTTTCGGGTCTAACTCGGGTTGAGCTTCTTGTTGCGGTTAGGGTTATGTTTAGGGTTGTTAGGAAAGAGTGAAGACGCAGAGTCCTGTTGAGTGTGGGGTTGCGTAAAGGCTCCCCCAGGGAGTTCAGGTGTACCCAAAGGCTTCCGCTGAGAGCACTTTTTGATGGCAGAAAGTGGCACCGTACGTGTTTTTTCGGGTCTAACTCGGGTTCAGCTTCTTGTTGCGGTTAGGGTTATGTTTAGGGTTGTTAGGAAAGAGTGAAGACGCAGAGTCCTGTTGAGTGTGGGGTTGCATAAAGGCTCCCCCAGGGAGTTCAGGTGTACCCAAAGGCTTCCGCTGAGAGCACTTTTTGATGGCAGAAAGTGGCACCGTCCGTGATTTTTCGGGTCTAACTCGGGTTCAGCTTCTTGTTGCGGTTAGGGTTATGTTTAGGGTTGTTAGGAAAGAGTGAAGACGCAGAGTCCTGTTGAGTGTGGGGTTGCGTAAAGGCTCCCCCAGGGAGTTCAGGTGTACCCAAAGGCTTCCGCTGAGAGCACTTTTTGATGGCAGAAAGTGGCACCGTACGTGTTTTTTCGGGTCTAACTCGGGTTGAGCTTCTTGTTGCGGTTAGGGTTATGTTTAGGGTTGTTAGGAAAGAGTGAAGACGCAGAGTCCTGTTGAGTGTGGGGTTGCGTAAAGGCTCCCCCAGGGAGTTCAGGTGTACCCAAAGGCTTCCGCTGAGAGCACTTTTTGATGGCAGAAAGTGGCACCGTACGTGTTTTTTCGGGTCTAACTCGGGTTGAGCTTCTTGTTGCGGTTAGGGTTATGTTTAGGGTTGTTAGGAAAGGGTGAAGACGCAGAGTCCTGTTGAGTGTGGGGTTGCGTAAAGGCTCCCCCAGGGAGTTCAGGTGTACCCAAAGGCTTCCGCTGAGAGCACTTTTTGATGGCAGAAAGTGGCACCGTACGTGTTTTTTCGGGTCTAACTCGGGTTCAGCTTCTTGTTGCGGTTAGGGTTATGTTTAGGGTTGTTAGGAAAGAGTGAAGACGCAGAGTCCTGTTGAGTGTGGGGTTGCGTAAAGGCTCCCCCAGGGAGTTCAGGTGTACCCAAAGGCTTCCGCTGAGAGCACTTTTTGATGGCAGAAAGTGGCACCGTACGTGTTTTTTCGGGTCTAACTCGGGTTCAGCTTCTTGTTGCGGTTAGGGTTATGTTTAGGGTTGTTAGGAAAGAGTGAAGACGCAGAGTCCTGTTGAGTGTGGGGTTGCGTAAAGGCTCCCCCAGGGAGTTCAGGTGTACCCAAAGGCTTCCGCTGAGAGCACTTTTTGATGGCAGAAAGTGGCACCGTACGTGTTTTTCGGGTCTAACTCGGGTTCAGCTTCTTGTTGCGGTTAGGGTTATGTTTAGGGTTGTTAGGAAAGAGTGAAGACGCAGAGTCCTGTTGAGTGTGGGGTTGCGTAAAGGCTCCCCCAGGGAGTTCAGGTGTACCCAAAGGCTTCCGCTGAGAGCACTTTTTGATGGCAGAAAGTGGCACCGTACGTGTTTTTTCGGGTCTAACTCGGGTTCAGCTTCTTGTTGCGGTTAGGGTTATGTTTAGGGTTGTTAGGAAAGAGTGAAGACGCAGAGTCCTGTTGAGTGTGGGGTTGCGTAAAGGCTCCCCCAGGGAGTTCAGGTGTACCCAAAGGCTTCCGCTGAGAGCACTTTTTGATGGCAGAAAGTGGCACCGTACGTGTTTTTTCGGGTCTAACTCGGGTTCAGCTTCTTGTTGCGGTTAGGGTTATGTTTAGGGTTGTTCGGAAAGAGTGAAGACGCAGAGTCCTGTTGAGTGTGGGGTTGCGTAAAGGCTCCCCCAGGGAGTTCAGGTGTACCCAAAGGCTTCCGCTGAGAGCACTTTTTGATGGCAGAAAGTGGCACCGTACGTGTTTTTTCGGGTCTAACTCGGGTTCAGCTTCTTGTTGCGGTTAGGGTTATGTTTAGGGTTGTTAGGAAAGAGTGAAGACGCAGAGTCCTGTTGAGTGTGGGGTTGCGTAAAGGCTCCCCCAGGGAGTTCAGGTGTACCCAAAGGCTTCCGCTGAGAGCACTTTTTGATGGCAGAAAGTGGCACCGTACGTGTTTTTTCGGGTCTAACTCGGGTTCAGCTTCTTGTTGCGGTTAGGGTTATGTTCAGGGTTGTTAGGAAAGAGTGAAGACGCAGAGTCCTGTTGAGTGTGGGGTTGCGTAAAGGCTCCCCCAGGGAGTTCAAGTGTACCCAAAGGCTTCCGCTGAGAGCACTTTTTGATGGCAGAAAGTGGCACCGTACGTGTTTTTTCGGGTCTAACTCGGGTTCAGCTTCTTGTTGCGGTTAGGGTTATGTTTAGGGTTGTTAGGAAAGAGTGAAGACGCAGAGTCCTGTTGAGTGTGGGGTTGCGTAAAGGCTCCCCCAGGGAGTTCAGATGTACCCAAAGGCTTCCGCTGAGAGCACTTTTTGATGGCAGAAAGTGGCACCGTACGTGTTTTTTCGGGTCTAACTCGGGTTGAGCTTCTTGTTGCGGTTAGGGTTATGTTTAGGGTTGTTAGGAAAGAGTGAAGACGCAGAGTCCTGTTGAGTGTGGGGTTGCGTAAAGGCTCCCCCAGGGAGTTCAGGTGTACCCAAAGGCTTCCGCTGAGAGCACTTTTTGATGGCAGAAAGTGGCACCGTACGTGTTTTTTCGGGTCTAACTCGGGTTCAGCTTCTTGTTGCGGTTAGGGTTATGTTTAGGGTTGTTAGGAAAGAGTGAAGACGCAGAGTCCTGTTGAGTGTGGGGTTGCGTAAAGGCTCCCCCAGGGAGTTCAGGTGTACCCAAAGGCTTCCGCTGAGAGCACTTTTTGATGGCAGAAAGTGGCACCGTACGTGTTTTTTCGGGTCTAACTCGGGTTCAGCTTCTTGTTGCGGTTAGGGTTATGTTTAGGGTTGTTAGGAAAGAGTGAAGACGCAGAGTCCTGTTGAGTGTGGGGTTGCGTAAAGGCTCCCCCAGGGAGTTCAGGTGTACCCAAAGGCTTCCGCTGAGAGCACTTTTTGATGGCAGAAAGTGGCACCGTACGTGTTTTTTCGGGTCTAACTCGGGTTCAGCTTCTTGTTGCGGTTAGGGTTATGTTTAGGGTTGTTAGGAAAGAGTGAAGACGCAGAGTCCTGTTGAGTGTGGGGTTGCGTAAAGGCTCCCCCAGGGAGTTCAGGTGTACCCAAAGGCTTCCGCTGAGAGCACTTTTTGATGGCAGAAAGTGGCACCGTACGTGTTTTTTCGGGTCTAACTCGGGTTCAGCTTCTTGTTGCGGTTAGGGTTATGTTTAGGGTTGTTAGGAAAGAGTGAAGACGCAGAGTCCTGTTGAGTGTGGGGTTGCGTAAAGGCTCCCCCAGGGAGTTCAGGTGTACCCAAAGGCTTCCGCTGAGAGCACTTTTTGATGGCAGAAAGTGGCACCGTACGTGTTTTTTCGGGTCTAACTCGGGTTCAGCTTCTTGTTGCGGTTAGGGTTATGTTTAGGGTTGTTAGGAAAGAGTGAAGACGCAGAGTCCTGTTGAGTGTGGGGTTGCGTAAAGGCTCCCCCAGGGAGTTCAGGTGTACCCAAAGGCTTCCGCTGAGAGCACTTTTTGATGGCAGAAAGTGGCACCGTACGTGTTTTTTCGGGTCTAACTCGGGTTGAGCTTCTTGTTGCGGTTAGGGTTATGTTCAGGGTTGTTAGGAAAGAGTGAAGACGCAGAGTCCTGTTGAGTGTGGGGTTGCGTAAAGGCTCCCCCAGGGAGTTCAGGTGTACCCAAAGGCTTCCGCTGAGAGCACTTTTTGATGGCAGAAAGTGGCACCGTACGTGTTTTTTCGGGTCTAACTCGGGTTGAGCTTCTTGTTGCGGTTAGGGTTATGTTTAGGGTTGTTAGGAAAGAGTGAAGACGCAGAGTCCTGTTGAGTGTGGGGTTGCGTAAAGGCTCCCCCAGGGAGTTCAGGTGTACCCAAAGGCTTCCGCTGAGAGCACTTTTGGAGGGCAGAAAGTGGCACCGTACGTGTTTTTTCGGGTCTAACTCGGGTTGAGCTTCTTGTTGCGGTTAGGGTTATGTTTAGGGTTGTTAGGAAAGAGTGAAGACGCAGAGTCCTGTTGAGTGTGGGGTTGCGTAAAGGCTCCCCCAGGGAGTTCAGGTGTACCCAAAGGCTTCCGCTGAGAGCACTTTTTGATGGCAGAAAGTGGCACCGTACGTGTTTTTTCGGGTCTAACTCGGGTTCAGCTTCTTGTTGCGGTTAGGGTTATGTTTAGGGTTGTTAGGAAAGAGTGAAGACGCAGAGTCCTGTTGAGTGTGGGGTTGCGTAAAGGCTCCCCCAGGGAGTTCAGGTGTACCCAAAGGCTTCCGCTGAGAGCACTTTTTGATGGCAGAAAGTGGCACCGTACGTGTTTTTTCGGGTCTAACTCGGGTTCAGCTTCTTGTTGCGGTTAGGGTTATGTTTAGGGTTGTTAGGAAAGAGTGAAGACTCAGAGTCCTGTTGAGTGTGGGGTTGCGTAAAGGCTCCCCCAGGGAGTTCAGGTGTACCCAAAGGCTTCCGCTGAGAGCACTTTTTGATGGCAGAAAGTGGCACCGTACGTGTTTTTTCGGGTCTAACTCGGGTTGAGCTTCTTGTTGCGGTTAGGGTTATGTTTAGGGTTGTTAGGAAAGAGTGAAGACGCAGAGTCCTGTTGAGTGTGGGGTTGCGTAAAGGCTCCCCCAGGGAGTTCAGGT